>NC_057800.1:643952393-643960909 GCF_018294505.1 Triticum aestivum
TCCATGCCTCTCTCGAATACGTAATACACACACATACCTCTCTAGGCCCCGCCAAATGCATCAACTACACATTCACACATGTTACATCATGTACCCCATTGATCTAAAAAGCCCTGTCTTCACGTTTATTTCGCATACAACATTCCTTTTGAATAAAGTGTGGCCAAAAAATTATTTTAGAGTTTCTACATATATACAACATTACAAAGTTATATGGAGGAGTACGAATGCTAATTTGCATTGTGTGGTGCCCAAAATGATATTTATTCCACACTGTGAATTTGTATATTTTTATACTATATATAAAGTTAATCATAATAAAGAGAAACGAAGAGCATCTCTCTCTCCATCGCATACCCCCCTGTACGCCCCTTTCACGTATGCACACAAAACTATCTCCAAGTCCTCTAAAAGTAAGCCCCCAGAAAATTCACGCATGTTTCATCTTTCTCTCGCGATATATGCAATGACGATCATTGTATTTGAAGCGAAAGCACGATACGTACATTGGACTTCAGAATCCACTCATTACGGTCACCATTTATGTTTAGTGGTTATTATACAGTCACGGGCTCACCGTACAACTCTGTATTTGCTCATGACATGACTAGTTGACTAGTTAAACGCTCCACGTGGCACCTCTAGTGTTGCATCACATTATCTCACTACCATCGTGCCCACATGTCGACTTGTATCTACTCTACATCTACACTCTTATAAAATACATAAAATACACTCTTATAAAAAAACAGAGTTGGTGATGATGGTGTGCCTGCCATCCTGCAATATAGGCCGTTCGATTTATATCTGGCGGATAGGAAAGAAACTATGGCAATTTTGCAAAAAGGTACCCACACACCTCTCCACATTTGCAAATAAGGCCTTCTGTCATTCATCCTTTTCTCACACAAGATAAATAAGTCATACAAATGCATCTTGATGTTACGTGCAACGCACGGGCATCTTGCTAGTAAGAATGAAAACAAACGACAAAAAAATATTTGGACGGTGGTTCGAAGTCATGACCGCGGGCACAGCGGACAAGGTGGCCTTGTATTGGTATGCTGAGCCGTCTGTTTTAACACACAGGAGCTGGTGTGGTGATTATACACACACGCACGCATGCACACGAAGTGCATCCACGCAACACTCACACAAATACATGCACCCACGCACGCACGCAACACTCACATGTACACACGCAACCACGCACGCATGCAACACTCACACGCACGCACGCAACACTCACACGCACACATGCACACATGCATGCACACACCAGTACACCACACGACCAACACACACTCTCACGCTCAAGTGCTCAACCTACACGTGCATGTGCACACATCCAGCCCTGACAGACACATACACAACCAGGTGATTCCCGCGCACGGGTTGGAGCCTTTTCGCGCCTGCGTAAATTTGTGTTTATCTGACCTTTTGCCTATGCGAACTGACAGGTGGGACCCACAAGGAACTTGGTCAATTTAACTAGTCAACATGGCGCCACACAGACTATTTGGCCGGTCAACAAAGTGCAATCCGATGCTGAACTGTGAGCAAATGACCGTATAATCACCGCAAAACGTATATAGTGACCGTAATCAACTTATTCTGAAGTTCGGTGACCGTATTACGCTTTTATCTCTGTAGGCCCTCCAAAACTACATCTCTACACGTTCTCGCATGTTACATCTAACAACTACAATATGCAATACAGCACTACTACTACACTCTAACACAATAAATCATATGTGTTTTTAATTTTACTAGATATCATATTGTTACTTATAATTATTTAGTTTGAATACACTAAAATTGCCTTTGAAATGTATGGCCAGTATCATCTACTGCGCAGGAAAAATCCCGCCCTTTCCTGTTTAATCGGGTTTGTATCGATGGATCGTGCGAAACAGCAAAACTATAGTATTATACAGTACAAGTGACAGTTCACTGGGCCGTCGTGCCGTCTACTCCTCCGTCGTAAGAGTGGAGCGCTTGCTTTCATAAATCTTCTAGTCCCTTTCGCCGACATGTGGGACATCAAGCTACGGGGTCCACCTGCCATACCGGAATACAGTGCAGAGCAGCCGGGGTGAAGCACCCCAGTCATGGCGCCGGCGTAGTAATGAGCAATGAGGCGTCAAATCACAAAGTTGCACCTTTCCCGCAGTTAAGTTGGAGGGATGAAGCAACCATCATTTCACTCGTTGCTGAATCCGCTTCTCCCTCATCTTCTTCGACTTAACCACGTGTTGCTTCTGCCGTTGTTCTGCCTCATGTGGGACGCGGATCGGCTTGGTAAAGCACTGACACGTGGGACCGCATGTTAACAAACCACCAGGACAACGTCCTCCGAAAATAAGAAGCCTAATCCTAGACTTACAAAGGGCTACGTAGCTGCTACGTATACTTTCCATCTAATCTATATATGCCCCCCTGATTTTCAGGTGGGGTGGGCCTAATCCTCTCCTTTAATCCAATCAAATAGTCTCACATCACATCAGTTCGTAACTTTACGTAAACCATTACGTGGATGTAGCATTGCTCAAATAAGAAACCTCCCCCGCCATCCACGCGGCAAAATCACCTCCTTTTTACTAATCTTGATTCTATAATTTTTTAGATCAATATAATTAAGATTTGTATAGATAGCACACAGGAGCAAAACCAAGTGGTACGGTTAAGGGCATCCACAATGTGTAGCCAAATGTGAAAATAGCTTTTGGCATCATGGGAACCATTGTGGACGGTGTTGACAAAGCCAAAAAGATGGAACCGAAGCTCCCTAATTGATTGATTGAAGGAATAGAAAAATGCAACGTCTCTCCTCTTTCTCCCATGCTTGGATGCATGTAGTACAGTATAGAGCACAGAGTCTACTCCCCTGTCCCTTCTATCACAAATCACAAAGCAGTGAGGCGTCAAATCACAAAAGCACGGACGAAGCAACCATCATTTCACTCTTCGCTGACTCCGCTTCTCCATCGTCTTCTTCGAGAAACCATCTCACCACACTAGTACTCCTAGTAGTACTCCCTCCGGTCCTTTTTTGTCTGCGTCTAAGAAAATTTCGTTTTCCCCACAATGCTTTGCGCATTGGCATTTTTTTACTGCTCTTTCCAACCGGGCCCTCCATCCCTTTCCACCGCATGCGTGCCTGCAGTAATCCCATCTCTCTTTCCCATGTGCTTCGCATCTTCCCAAGGCAGAGAGAGCTGCTTGCATGCAGAAACAAGAGAGAGAGAGAGAGAGCGAGAGGCGCATGCGTGCAGAGAGATGGACAGGGGAGAGAGAGACGACATGCATGCATGCGGAAGTGAGAAGGTTGGTTTGCATGGCGCTGCATTAATCAAGCGATGAGGAGTGAGATGGTTAGCTCTTTGGTCTTTGGAGAAAAAATATGCATTAATTGACACGTGAAACAAGGTTGTATCGATTAAATCCCGCGAAGGAAAACCCTTCTTTCTTTTTTAACACTAGTACTCCTAGTACGTACGTACTTATCCTGTTTGGGTCTAGGCCTTGCATTGCCAAACTTCGCCACACATTTTTGCCAAGCTTGTCTAAAGTTTTCAAAATGAGAAGGAGGTACACTTGCGCTCGGCTGTCGCGGTCGCACCGCACCCTCACACGGTCGCTCCTGCATGCCGCGGTCGCACCGCACCCTCACACAGTCGCTCCTGCACGCCGCAAACCCAACCAAGGGAACACACCCTCACTGACACATGCTGTCGCATGTGAACAAACCAAACTCAGCCATCCTATCGCTGACACATAATTTTCGTTCATAGAGTATGTTTATCCAACCGCATGTTGGGGAGTATCCATACGGCCCGTGTGGTGGTCTGTTGGGGAAGAAGAAGAGGTGAGGAAGAAGGAAAGAAGGGTTAGGAGACGTAGGATATTCATCCAACCACCTGAAATGGTAGACTGACCCAAGTCAGGCGACTTGCATAACAAATATATGTTTTTACACAGCAAAAGATCCATAAAAACAACAACATAAAGAAAAACTATCACTGCTCGCGGAAAGAGACGGCCTCGTCGTCTTTGGCTGCCGGTGCGAACCAACCGTCGCTGCCGACGTGTGTCTCCGCACCGTGGTTGTCCTCGGCCTCCAGCTACTCGTTCAAGCGGAGCGTGCAGGCGCTCTGCACGGACGAGAGCACAGCCCGGTTCAAGTCGAGGACGTCCGGTTCCGCGTGCAGGAAGGCCTCGATGGCAGCGGCATCCGCGCGCTCCGCGTCGAGTCGAGCCTCCGCCGACCGGTTCAAGTCCAGGATGTTTGGTTCCGCCTGCAGGAGGACGTCGATGCGAGCGGCATCCGCGCGCTCAGTGTCGAGTCGAGCCTCTGCCGCCCGGTTCAAGTCTAGGACGTCCGGTTCCGCCTGCAGGAGGGCCTCGCTGGCAGCTGCATCCGCGCGCTCCGCCTCAAGTTGAGCCTCCGCCGCCCGGTTACATCCACGACATCCGGTTCCGCCTGCAGGAGAGCCTCGATGGCAGTGGCATGCACGCGCTCCGCGTCGAGTTGAGCCTCTGCCTCCTGGTCCTCCTTTAGTATCGCCATGTTGAACCGCTGGTCCGCCTGCACCATGGGGGAGTCGGACGCCAGGACGAAGTCGACGTCCATCGTCTCATACCCATCGGGGGCCTTCTGCGCCGCGACCTCTTCCATGAACATTGGATCAGCTTGCTCCTCGTAGCTTGGCTCTAGAGAACTCGGGGATTGGCTCGCCGCAAAGCAAGCTTGGGAACGGAGGTCTGTGGTGCCGACCGCCGCCGTGATTTTTGCGCGGCGCTCCAGCATCAGCATCTTGTAGTAAGTGATCTCGCGGCGCACCATGGCTTTCCGGCGAACCAGGGGACGCTTGATGCGGGCTGGGGGGTCGAAAGGTGGGGGAATGGGCTGGAGATTTGGTGTGGTTTTAGGGAAGTGGCTGGCATAGGCCGAGCAGCGAAGGTTCTGATGTGAATAGTGGTTCCAGTGATGACCGATCAATCGGTTTTGACTGTACATCGCTCTTGTCGCGTTCGCGTTGCAGTCCGGCACGCTGGACCCTCCACGTCGCTCACCGAATGGAACGCGCTTCGTCTTGCGTTTTCTCTCGCTTGTGGGACCGCAGTTGAGAGCAAACCGACGTCCCTCCCCCTCCCCCGCCCGCGTCATTTATTATACCACCACTCCCGCCGTTTTATGCGGAGTAAATAAAAATAGAGGGAGTATACTACAGATAAGGATCCCCTGACGTGGTCGAACCCATTGAGTAACTGACATGCGGGGCCTAGCAAGCATGGGGTCCGCCAGTAAGTGACCGAAAGGGAGGGTAAGGCAGGGATACCTACGTCATAGGATCCACTTCCACTATACTACTTTGACCAAATGTTAGAGTAATAATATATGACATGCAACTTACACAAAGCATACAGGGTCTAATGTGTTTTTCGAGGCTAACTTTGACCAAATGTTAGAGTAATAATATATGACATGCAACTTACACAAAGCATACGGTCAAATTCGTATGTGAAATGAGTTTCCAATGATATAATTTTCACATTATACATCTCATGTACTATTAATCTTGTCAATAGTCAAATTGGAAACCATCTCGAGTACAAATCTAGGAGTACGTACGAATCTAACAATATTGCTTGGGCGTTGTTGAATGTTGATACCTTTTTGATCAAAGTAGAGATACTTTGACTACACATAAAACTTATATGTAAACTAGAAAGGATAGGAGGGAGTATATTGTACGTTCAAAAACGAAACGAACATTGAATACCCTTTATATATGATTTGCGGATGCTATGATCACCGGTTCAAAATTTTGAATCTGCCTTAGGTATCACGTGCCCCCACTCGTTCCCTCTCGATTTCATCTCGGGGTCCGGAGATCTATTGAAAGAGGACTAGGGTGGGTACATGCGAATGATACTCGGTGGAATGTTCAAATGAGGCATGCGGGAGGATGGACTCGACTGGAGGGCGACATGATCGATGGAGAAGAGGGTTGGAGAGGAATGAGAAATAAGCAAACGCCACATGATTATACTTGAACAGCTCAAATAAACAATAAGTTGTCTCACTTGGCCTACATAGTGAAAGGCCTAATGTGCAACACGGAGCACTGATGCTCGAATATGGCCGGGAAAACAGGGAAACCGACATGTGGGGCACACCCGTCGGGACGACATAGCGTAGACTAGTCCAATGGAGGAGCTGGCCCACGACCTCCTCACCACCGACAACCGTTCATGTGGGTCATTGGGGCCAACAACGGGGCGCAGCTCCAGCACCGCCTCTGGACACGGCGACCGCAGTGAGCGACACGCTCATATCGTAGCTAGACACGGTTTCAGTGTGCCGAGGGTGGCGTTAGTGCTGTGGCACGACCAACGGTATGTTTGGTTTGTGCCCAAGGTTGCCCCATCAAAGCATTGGGTAGCCAAAATTTTGGTTGTGGTATTGGTTGCCCATGATTTGGCAAACATTGGCAAGAAAAATGAACTAGAGTTGGCTAGAGTTCATTGGCATGCCAAAGATATGGCAACCATCCAAACAAAGACCAATCTTTGGGACATGACCAAAATTTTGGTTGAGGTATTAGTTACCCATGATTTGGCCGACATTGGCAAGAAAAATGAACTAGAGTTGGCTAGAGTTCATTGGCATGCCAAAAAAATGGCAACCATCCAAACAAAGACCAATCTTTGGGTCATGACCAAAATTTTGGTAAGGTGCACTTTGGCCAGAATCCAAACACACCCCAACACCCGTCTCGTCGAGGATGCACGGGGCGCCGTGATGCGTCCGCGGAGTGGTGTAGCATGGGCAACTGCATCCTCTGGACCCGAGACCATGCCGAGTTGTCTTGCTTTTTCAATGACATGCCGGGATCGCATGTGAGCAAAGGGCATCTCCAACGTTGCCACGACCGCAGCTGACTACCCTGGCACACCAAAACCCTCATCCCTCGCGCCGTCGTGCGGTGCGTTCCCAGCCGGCGCCAGCTGCCCGCATTCATGTCGTCCGTTCGTATGTCATCGTTAAGAGGCTCGGTGCCCGAGGAACCAACTCCGGCGACTTAATGACGCACCCGGACTCTTGGCCTCACCGGAATGCGCTACTTAAAGCGGCAACGCCCAGCTAACCTCCACACCATAGCGCATCGTCCTCCTACCTGGCACCACATCCTCCATGACCGCAAGTGCAAACGCTCTGCGAGAGAGCTTGTCTTCGGGGATGAAGCTCGAGGTCGCCGCCCTCGCTCAAGTCACCTCTCGCGACCCAATAGCGGCATAGCCGGACGCGTTCGCGACCGCACAAGCAATGGCCACGCTGGCGGCCGACAACGGGAGCACCATCAGCCACGCGTCCTACTTGCCGCCGTCCAACATCCGGCACCGCCGAGGTCGGGGACTCCTCCGAGGATGAGTAGGGCATGGGAGGCGGCAGGGCATGGTGTGCCAACTGGCCGGTTCGTATCCCGTGTTCTACTCTTCCCCGTCGGAGACCGCACCTTCACTTCACGGGTCTTGAACCCCGCCCCCGTACATAGAGATCGCGGATGGAGGACATCGGTCGCCGCCGTAGAATAGGTTTAGGTTTGGGTTTATTTTATTTTTCCGTCCTATAAAAGTTCGAAATGTAATGAAAATCTGCCATGTTTGCATTAATCTCGGCCGGTGTATATGAACTTTACAATAATATACATATTGTAGGAGTACTAGCAAGATGCCTGTGCGTTGCACGGAAGATCAAGATCTTGTGGGAGAAAAGGATGAACAAGGGAAAGCCTTATCTGCAAATGTGGAGAGGAGTGCGGGTAAATTGTCATAGTTTCCTTCCTATCTGTTAGATATAGATTGGGCGGCCTATATTGCAGGATGACAGGCACACCATCATCACAAACTCTGCTTTTCATTGAACCGAGACAAATCTAACATGCGAAGTAAAATAAACACATAGGGTCTATACATACACAAATTATCTCAGGCACTCCAATAGTCCGTCCACTACACATTCACGCATTTCACATCTTTCTACATCTACGGGAACCTACGAAAGGGTTAACGTAAATTGCCTCTCTCTCTCCTCCCCTGATTTTCATGGTGGTGGGCCCCTCCCTCCCCCCAATCTGCAATCAACAGCTCACACATTCCACATTATGTTAATTACATAACTGGGATTACGTAGGTGTAGCATTACTCGTCCTAAAAAACCCAACTAAGCCAACCTCCCAGCATATCGCGTGGGAAAAGACCCGGCCGCGCCGTTTTAGTCGGGATTACCGGATTACTAGTAGTAGTATCGATGGATCGCGCAAAGCAACAATTTTTTTTGAGGGGGCGAAGCACCTAGTTTAAAAGGAAAAAAGGTGGTACACTCACAGCACTCCTGTCGCGGTCGCATTGCACCCCACACACGTTCGGTCCTGCACACGGCTCACGCAAACGGAACACACTTCGGCTTGCCTCTTCACTGACACGTGGGACTGCACTTGGAGAAACCG
>NC_057800.1:643961074-643985552 GCF_018294505.1 Triticum aestivum
CCGATACGTTGGCGCCGCGGTTCGGTGATCCTCTCTCTCCCACAATATGCTCTCGTAGACTGTCGTCCTCTAGCCGCACCGCCACCTCTGGCTATGTTCTTGTGGAGGCGCACGGCGGTCAGCGCCGCCACCGCTGGCGATGTTCGTGTGGAGACACACGGCGGTCAGCTTCTCCCACGGTACGTGCATTCTAGACTGAGGCCCCGTTCATGCCGGTGTAGCGCTGAATGTTAGCTGATAGATGCTGTTAATCTCACTGTTTGCCGAAGTAGTTTACTATCAATATGCTCTGCTTAAGAAGCTTCCTTGCCCTGTTCTGCACTCAATCTGCTTAGCTGAGATGGCATGCCAAGGCCAATTAGTTGCTAAAATATCCTTCCATATATTTATTGTGACATACATTACCATGGTTTAGTAGCCAATCTGTTAGGTGAAATAGCTCTACACCATTTTATACTCGATCTTTGTTGCTGCGATGGCCTTCGATAGTTCGATGGCTGTGTGCTCGGCCTCATTGACTGCTGAAACAGCCTGCCATAATTTGGCACTCAAATATGTTTGCTGAATTAGCTTTACATATATTTCGTTACTTAGATCTGCTCGTCCAAATATCTTGCCATAGCTTTAGACATCGACCTAGATATTTTTTTCTGGACTTCATAAAAAAGCATATATTTTTTCCTGTAATATCTAGTAGAAGAACTAATTTGTATGTCTAACAGATGGACGGGACTTGGATAACTTCTGCTCGAAGATTCTCCGCTGCATATGTCGAGGGGGTTGAAAACTTCATGAACTTTATCAGAGCTGAGTACGGTGGTCCAAAATCAAATGTGCTCTGCCCGTGTAGCAGTTGTATGAATTCAGTTACAAGACCCCAGTCAACTGTGCAAAATCATCTACACTTGTATGGGATGTTGGTCACATATACTAGGTGGGTTCATCATGGTGAAGCTGTGAACGTCAATGTTATTGACTACGTGGAAGCAGCAGATCACCATCTTGATCTACCTGATGCTCAGGTGGAAGAGGAGGAGGAGGTGGTGGTGGCGGAGCCAGTGAGTTTGACCAACATTGAAACAATGCTACGAAATGCTCGTGCATTCCGTGAACTTTCACCTGCAAAAGAAAAATGGTGGGCCCGCATGTTGGAACAATGCAACGTTGCTGTCACCCCAGGAAATAAGCTGTCAGTATTCTCAGCTATGGTCACCTTTCTTCAGGTGAAGACATCGGAGCGGATGACCAATAAATCATTCGATGCGATGTTGGCTACTTTCCGCAAATCTTTCCCAGATGCGTCTGAGCTGCCACACACCTACAGTAAAATGAAGAATTTCCTTCGTGCAGTTGGAATTGGATATGATATGATCCATGTTTGTAAGAATAATTGTGTTCTGTTCCGGAAGGATTATGCCAACTTAAGTGAATGCCCGAAATGCAAATCATCAAGATGGAAAGATGGCGATGCTATGAAGAGGATTCCTCATAATGTTCTGAGACATTTTCCAATTACACCAAGATTGCAGAGGTTGTTTCATGATGCTGAAACAAGAGAGGATGTATTATGGCATTCTAGGAACCAGGAGTACAGAGATCAAAATGTAATGAGTCATCCATCTTAGTGAGTGGAAAAGCTTCAATGATAAACACAAAGAGTTTGCTGCTGACCCGAGAAACATTAGACCTGGCTTAGCTTTAGATGGATTTAACCCATTTGGCCACCAGAGCACCACATATAGCATGTGGCCAGTGCTTGTTATCCCTTACAACATGCCTCCAAATGTCTGCACCAAAGAATCAAAGTACATGATGGCCTTGCTCATCCCAGGTCCAAAACGTCCTGGAAAGGATTTTGATTTGTTCATGGAGCCTCTTGTGGAGGAACTTCAATAGCTATGGAAGGGTGTTCTCACTCGAGACCTATATAGCAGCCCACCAGCTGATTTCTTTCTGCGTGCTGTTATAATTTGGTGCATCCATGATTATCCGGCTTTGGGCACTATGTCAGGGCGAACGACACATGGTTACAATGCATGTGTTTGCTGTGACAGGAATCCGCTGTCATACGCAATACTTAGCAAGATCTGTTACATTGGACACTGCCGTTTCCTTGCCAAGGACAAGCCGCATCCTAGAAAATACTGAAGACATGTGTTCAATGCAAAGCATGAAAACCGTGATGCGCCAAAGAGGCTCACCGCCGATGAGTTGCAAGTGGAATTAGAGAAGGTCAGGTATATTACACCAGGGAACCATCCTGGTAATGGTAGCGGGAAAAGGAAGTGTGGCAGGGTAGAAGAGAGATTATTGTTTACCCGCAGGTCCACTTTGTGGGACTTGGAATATTGGAAAGATTTGGATCTGCGGCATAATCTTGATGTGATGCACATCGAGAAAATATGTGACAGCATTATCGACACACTTCTTAATATTGAAGGCAAGACGAAAGATACCTTAAAATCTAGGATTGATTTGACAAACCTGGGTATCAGAAAGGATTTGCAGGTGCAGTATGAAGGTAAACCACGGGATATGGCACCAGCTATGTACATCTTGGACAAGGTAAAGAGAAAAGAATTCTGCGAGGTCCTGTCACGTGTGAGATTCCCACATGGATTTGCTTCCAACCCTGAAAGGAGAGTCAGTGCAGATGGAAACAAGGTACAAGGGTTGAAAACTCATGACTGCCACGTCCTACTTCAAAGGGTGTTACCTGTTATCCTTAGAGGATTGGCCCGCCCTGACTTATACATAGCAGTTGCAGAGTTGGGACAATTCTTCAGGGAACTCTACAGTAGGAGTATCAGGATAGATGCTTTGGAGCATCTTAGAGACAAGATACCAACTATCCTATGCGACCTTGAGAAGATATATCCTCCAGCCTTCTTTGATGTGATGGTGCATTTGGCTATTCATCTACCTGATGAGGCACTACTTAGAGGTCCAGTACAGTATGGCTGGATGTACCCTATTGAAAAGCGGCTAGGCACTTTCAAGGGCTATGTTAGGAACAGAGCTAGTGTCAGGACCCCGACTCGATGTCACATCGATCTAGCTGGTAACACCTCATATCACTTTGCGGCCTCACGCACGGTACCCCCACGGGTGTCGTCTTACCCTTTTCCCGGGACCGTTTGCGCCTTTTGGCTCACGTATATGATAGTGGCGCTAGCATCCATATGATAAAGAGCCCGGGCTGACATGACTAGTCGTAAACCCAAAGTGGCACAGACTTACAGGGACAGGCATCCATGACCCAGCTTCGAACGTGTCGGTCATCAGCAAGTGGGTCCGGGCTGTAGCACTGGGCTAGCAGGACTCCGGTAAACCGGGCTGTAGCGGGCTAACAGGACTCCGGTACTCAAAGCGTGACATTTCCCCGAAGGGACAGACACAGGAACGAAGAAGGACACATGCCGGCCAGCCTAAGTGTTCCAGAGCAGTAGCAAGCTACCATGGCTCAGCGGTAACACTAGGAGACATTTCCCGGTAAGAGAGGCTACTAAAGATAAACAACTAGATAGTCAGATCCCACACATACCAAGCATTTCAATCATACACACAATATGCTCGATATGTGTAAATACAACGAAGCATCACAACATGACTCTATGACACAAGTACTTTATTTAAGGCTCAGGGAGCCATACATAATATACACACAAAGGTACGGGTCTCACGACCCAACATACAAGTCATACAATCATACAAGCCAACAGCGGAAGTAACTTGTCTGAGTACAGACAACTAGTAAAATAAAAGAGGCTTGGAAAGCCTGGCTATACTATGTGGTCCTTCACAAGCTCAGGGTCACCACCTGGGTCTTTAGCCTACTCGTTGATGTCAACGTCTACATAGAACCCATCAGAAGGGGTTGCAGCGTCTTCTGTAAAAAATGTAGATTATAGCAACATGAGTACAAAGGTACTCAGCAAGACTTACATCAGATCCTACATACATGCATAGTATCAAAAGGTTGGTGGAGTTATTGCAGCAAGCCAGCTTTGACTCTTGGCTAGACTATCCTACGATACTCCAACTTGAAATAGTTTTGCGCACACGAGTCCACTATTCACCACTTCAATACACTACCGAGGATCCACCTCCGTCTTCCTACGGAAGAGCCATCCTCGGCACTCACACTTATCTTGAGGCTTTTAGTAGTTTCCATTTACTTGTCTATGAACTGTATAGGCAACCAAGTAGTCCTTTACCGCGGACGCGGCTATTCGAATAGATCATGTTAACCCTGCAGGGGTGTACTTCCTCATACATGTTTCCACCACTTAGCGTCTGCACACGACATGTGCTCGGCAGACTTCAAGCGAAAGCCGACGTGGGTGTAGACCACGACCTACCTAAACACTTAAGCCTCTAGTCCAGGTTTATCGCCTATTCAGGTTCCATCCGCAGGGAGTCCGGCCGAGGTTTCCCATACGGCCCCGAACGATGTGAACAGGGTTCCCGAGATACCTAACGGGTATTCGGTACACCCGGCCACGTACCTACCGCATCACAGCCCACCCCTACGGTCAGCGCTGTCCACGGCCTCTAGTAGGCTACAAACACCAGAAACTACTTGCAACTCCTGGACAGAGAGCTATGGTGATTAAGAAGTCGAGCGGGGTCATATTTCAGGGCCCAATGCATGGTAGTAGCTGTATCTTAAATCACACATACAGATCTCAGTGCCTAAGGTCGGCTTCAATGAAACAACCCACCATGTACTCCTACATGGCCTCTCATCGATACCTTTACCAAATCGTGTTCACCACACCACTCTTATTACCGACATAATCATTTCACTCTAGCCCATCACCCAGATGAACCAGACCTGACACAACTCTAAGCATAGCAGGCATAGCAAGGTAGGAACAACACATACATATGGCTCAATCAACTCCTACACATGCTAGTGGGTTTCATCTAGTTACTGTGGCAATGACAGGTCATGCAGAGGAAATGGGTTCAACTACCGCAGCACACAGCAGTTTGAATCGCGTTGTCTTAATGCAGTAAAAGAGAGCAGGAGCGAGAACATGGGATTGTATCGATATGATCAAATGGTTGGTTGCTTGCCTGATGATTCGTTGCACGGATACGACTCTTCGTTAGGGTAATCACGATACTCCTCGGGGACGGATCCTGTCGCAAAGGATAACGATACACAGGCATCACCAAACAATGTGCAACAATATGATGCATGCATGAAACATGGCAATATGAGTGTGTTGGGCTAATGCAACTAAAGCCAGTAGGGTTTGAGCAAATTTGAATCAAAGATTCAAATTCCAAATTCAAATATGGCCTTTTAAAGTGCCTTTCCTTGTTCTGATTAAAACATCAATTTAACTTGTTTGGTCATGCATGAAAATAGTACAGATGGATAGATTGGATTTTTCTGATCATTTTTCATATATAATTCGTCCAATTTGGAGTTACAGAATAAAAGTTATGAATTTTTGAAGTTTAAATAATATTCTGAATTTCCTGATTTAATTTAAATCCAGAAATTCAATTACTGCGTCAGCCTGACATCACAGTGACATCAGCAGGTCAACAGAGCTGGCTCGGGTCAAACCTGACGTGTGGGGTCCACACGTCAGTGTCACAGGGGCTAATCCCGCGTTGACCCCGGGCTGGTTAGCTTTGACTAAGCCCTGGGGCCCACTTGTCAGCGTCAGTAGGTGGTGGATTAGTGGTTAATCAACTAGGCCACGTCAGCTCGCCGGAGTTCTGGCCGGCGGCGACCAACAGTGCGGCGGCGATAGTGGTTTTGGTCGTTTCGGCCACCAAATGGACCGCGGAGATCACCGGAGTGAAGCTGAGGACGACCCGCGGCTCTTGGCGGAGTCCGTTGGGGTCGGGGTGGCCGGAGTTGACGGCGGTGAGCTCGGCTGCGGCCGCCGGGGTTCGGTCGTGCACGGGAGTGGTGCTGGAGCTCGAAGTCGAGCAAAGTGAGGCGCTAGGGATGCTCTACTGGGTTCTGTGAACGCGTTGGACCCGCCGGGGTGACCAAATGGTCACCGGAGCTGCGTCGACGGCGAGCTCGGCGACGGCGGAGGTTCGGCCGTGGTGGAGATGAAGCTACGGTGAGGGAACGAGGGGGAGAAGAGGGGGAAACGGTGGCGTAGCTCACCGCGGTTGCAGTGGGCGTCGAAGCGGGCTCGGGGACGCGCTGGAGACGGCGAATTCGTCGGCGACGGTGGTCGGAGCCCGAAGAGGGGAACGGCGACGTGGCGGCGATGCAGGGCTTCCGGGGACTCGTGGAGCGGTGGGGAGGAAGAGGGAGTTGTGGCGGAGCTTCTGAGCTACTCGGGGGAGCGAGGGGTGGCCGGAGACAGTGGCTACGGCGAACGGCGGCGACGATGTGCTTCGGCCGAGAGCGAGAGAGAGCGAGGGAGAAATGGGGGAGAGTGAGCGAGAGCAGGGGGGATCGGGACGGGCTGCGGACGTCGTCCACGCGGCCAGGAGGGCGTCGGCAAGCAGGAGGTGGCCGCGCGGCCGCGCGCGCGCGAGCACGCAGCAGCTTCGGGGCGTGGGGAGGAAGACGACGGGGAGCTACAGTGTTGGGCTGGGTCGGCTGCTAGCTGGGCCGGCCAGCTGGCTGGGCCGCACAGGTAAGTCTTTCCCCTTTCTTTTCTGTTTTCTGTTTTATTTAATATATCTGCAACTTTGTTGAATTAATTAAAATACCTAGGCAACTCCAAAATTCACCAAACTACTCCTGGTCTATAGTTGGATTATTTCCAACATGAAACATTTTAGTTTGGAGATATTTGAGCATTTAAATATTTTATATTATTTTAAATGCCCAAATTCAAATATCTATGATTTAATTCAAAGACCCTATGATGGCCTAGAAAAATGTGCACCACTTTTGTTAGAGGTTCTGAACCAAGGCTAAAATGATGGACATTTTAGAAGGGCATTTCAGGTTCATTGAAAAATTATTTTAGTAACCCTAGTTGGTTTCAGAGGGGACTGGGGGTTCTGTCATCCCCATTTCAAGTTTCTGATGAAAAAGTAAACATGATGCAACACTCTAATGCATGACTAGCTAGGGTGTGACAACTCACCCCCACTCAAAAGAATCTCGTCCCGAGATTTGGGTTCCTCCGAGAAGAAGGCGGGATATTTGAGTCGAAGACGATCCTCCCTTTCCCAAGTTGCTTCATCCTCAGAATGGTGCGACCATTGAACCTTGAGAAACTTGATATTATGACGTCGCGTGGTACGTTCGGCTTGATCGAGGATACGAATGGGGTACTCTCGATATGTAAGATTATCTTGGAGATCAAGCGTTTCGTGGTCCACTTCACGGATAGGATCCGAGAAGCAACGCCTGAGTTGAGAAACGTGGAAGACATCGTGAACTCTGGAGAGGTGCGGAGGTAGTTCTAATTGGTAGGCAACTTCTCCTCGTTTGGCAAGAATGCGAAAAGGTCCAATGTAACGAGGAGCCAATTTGCCTTTGATACCGAAACGATGGGTTCCCTTCAGAGGGGTGACCCGAAGGTAAGCCTTCTCGTCAACCTCGAAAGTCATAGCCTTATGTTTTCGGTCATATTGACTCTTTTGACGGGATTGGGCTGTTTTCAACTTTTCACGAACGATACGAACTTGTTCTTCTGCTTCCTGAATCATATCCGGGCCAAAGAATTGTCTTTCCCCGGTTTCTGACCAGTTAAGGGGTGTTCGACATCGTCGTCCATAGAGAACTTCAAAAGGGGCTTTACCCAAGCTAGATTGATAGCTGTTGTTGTAAGCGAACTCGGCAAATGGAAGGCACTTCTCCCAGTCCATTCTGAAAGAGATAACGGAGGCTCGAAGCATGTCTTCTAGAATCTGATTGACGCGTTCCACTTGACCACTTGACTGAGGGTGGAAAGCGGTGCTAAAAGAGAGACGAGTTCCCATAGCATTTTGGAAACTTTCCCAAAATCGAGAGGTGAAAAGACTTCCTCGATCCGAATTGATTTCCAAAGGAACACCATGGAGAGACACTATCCGGGAGATGTATAAGTCTGCCAGCTGACTAGCGGTTATACTCTCACGAACAGGTAGGAAATGAGCTACTTTGGAAAGACGATCGACCACGACGAAAATAGCATTATTCCCTCTCTTGGTCCTGGGAAAACCGGTAATGAAATCCATACCAATTTTATCCCATTTCCATTCAGGAATAGCTAAGGGTTGAAGGGTGCCAGCAGGTCGTTGATGCTCTGCTTTTACACGACGACAGACGTCGCAATTTGCAATATACTGAGCAATTTCTCTCTTCATCCTAGTCCACCAGAACCTCTGGCGTAGGTCCTGATACATTTTAGTACTACCGGGATGAATAGTGAGAGGAGATTCATGAGCCTCCGTAAGGATCAACTGCCGCAGACGCTGGTTCTTGGGAACCACTAGACGATTCTCAAAGTACACAACACCATGATCATTTGTGGAGAAACAACTAGCACCTCCGTTAGCAATGTTCTCCTTGATTTTAGATATTCCCTTATCTCGCTTTTGGGCAGCGATGATTTGATCCGTAAGAGTAGGTTTTGCCACCAAGGTGGAAAGAAAACCTTGAGGTACAATGTGAAGGTTAAGCTTCCGAAATTCCTCATGGAGAAGCGGTTGACTTTGTTGTAACATCAGATTGTTACAATAAGATTTACGACTTAGCGCATCAGCCATGACGTTGGCTTTCACTGGGGTGTAGGTTATTCCTAAGTCGAAGTCTATGATCAATTCAACCCAACGTCTCTGCCTGAGATTCAAATCCGGTTGGGTGAAGATGTACTTCAGGCTTTGGTGATCAGTGAATATTTCGCAACGATTACCGAGGAGGTAATGTCGCCAGGTCTTAAGTGCATAGACTACGGCTGCAAGTTCTAGATCATGAGTAGGATAATTCTCCTCATGTGGGTGTAATTGCCATGAAGCGTAAGCAATTACGTGTCGATCTTGCATGAGAATGCAACCTAGTCCTTGTCGCGAGGCGTCGCAGTAGATAACAAAGTCCTTGGAGAAGTCTGGCGGTACCAGTACGGGAGCAGAAGTCAGGCGTCTTTTCAGTTCCTGAAAACTGTGCTCACATTGTGGAGTCCATTCGAACTTCTTATCTTTCTTGAGGAGTTCGGTTAGAGGTTTAGCAACTTTGGAGAAGTTCTCGACAAAGCGACGACAATAGCTCGCTAAGCCTAGAAAACTCCGAACTTGCTTGACCGATTCGGGTGGAGTCCAATCAAGGACGGCTTGAACTCGCTCAGGGTTAACAGCAATACCTTTACCAGATATTACATGACCCAGATAGGTCACTTCTGGCAACCAGAATTCACATTTTGAAAATTTGGCATAAAGGCGATGCTCACGAAGTTTCTGCAACACTAGCCTTAGATGTTCGGCATGTTCTTCCTCGTTCTTGGAGTAGATGAGTATATCATCGAGATAAACTACGACGAATTTATCCAAATACTCCATGAAGATTGAGTTCATTAACCGAGAAAAGGTGGCTGGAGCGTTGGTTAATCCGAAGGACATGACGGTGTACTCGTATTGGCCATAACGAGTAACAAAGGCCGTTTTAGGAATGTCCCCGTTTCTGATTTTGATTTGATGGTAGCCCAACCTCAAATCCATCTTAGAGAAGACTGAGGATCCGGCGAGCTGATCATACAGGTCGTTGATCCTGGGAAGTGGATATTTGTTTTTGATTGTGACCAAATTGACAGGTCGGTAATCTACAACCATCCGGTCCGTACCATCTTTCTTCTTGACGAATAGGACGGGGCAAGCCCACGGAGATGAACTGGGGCGGATGAAACCCTTTTTCAAGGACTCATCGAGTTGTTTCTTAAGCTCGGCTAGTTCTAGGGGTGCCATCTTATAAGGCCTTCTAGCAATCGGAACGGTTCCTGGGATGAGGTCTATTACAAACTCAACATCCCTGTCAGGTGGAACACCTGGCAATTCCTCTGGAAAGACATCCGGAAAGTCACGGACTACCGGAACGTCCTCAAGGTCTGGCAAAGGGTTGGCGTTAAGAGAATATAGTTGTCGCTTGGCTATTCGAGTCAAGACATTGACTATCTTCCCCGAAGGGTGGGTGAGTTGAACAGTCCTAGAGAAGCAATCAATTTTGGCATGATGAGCTGACATCCAGTCCATACCCAAAATGATATTAATATCTGAAGATTTAAGGGCTATCAAAGATGCAAGGAAGACAAGTCTATCGACTTGGATTTCATTCCTATAACTTACCCTAGAGGTCTGCCATCTAGACCCAGGGGTAGAGATTTCCATAGTGGACGGCAGATCACAGAATGCAACGTTATGCAAACGAGCATAATTTTCAGATATAAAGGAATGAGAAGCTCCTGTATCGAAAAGAACAGATGCCGGGTGGCAATTAACAAGAAGCGTACCGAGAACGACGTTGGGATCCTCTTGAGCTTCTTCGGCAGAGACACAGTTGACATGGCCACGTGAAGCGGTGACCGGTTTAGCATGAAACACTTTTCCTGTCGGCTTGCCACGGCCAACAGCTTTAGCAGATTGATTGGGGTTGGTCTGGGGACACTCACGCATATAGTGACCAGATTCCCCACACTTGAAACAAGTCACGGAACTGGTACGTGGAGGAGCATTATTGGTTGGACCCCCATAGGGCTTAGCTGGAGCAGACTGTTGAGCGGGGCGAGGCGCCTGGAAAGATGGCCTCGGTGTGAACCTGGGTGGCAGGGCGGTGTTGGGTACCCACACGCGGCGCTTCTGAGGACCAGCACCGGATGAGGAACCCGTGTCACGTCCATGCTTGCGTGTTGCGTCATAGTCAGTCTGACCAGTTTCAGCACTGATGGCTTTGTTGACGAGTTTCGAAAAAGATGTGCACTCATGCAGACGAAGGTCGTGGCGAAGCTCAGGACTAAGGCCCTTACGGAACCTTGCTTGCTTTTTGGCGTCAGTAGACACTTCCTCAGTTGCATATCGGGCGAGATTACCAAACTCTCTGCTATAGACATCCACAGAAAGTCGGCCTTGGGTGAAATTGCAAAATTCTTCACGCTTGCGGTCCATGAGACCCTCCGGAATGTGATGTTCACGGAAAGCGTCGCTGAATTCAGCCCAAGTTGTGACATGGCCCGCTGGGCGCATAGCTTCATAATTCTCCCACCATAGACTGGCGGGGCCTTCAAGATGATATGCAGCAAAGGTGACCTTGTCAGCCTCAGCTACCAGCGCGGAACGCAGCTTGTGAGAGATACTGTGAAGCCAGTCATCAGCGTCGAGAGGCTCGACGGAGTGGTGGAACGTGGGTGGATGCAATTTGATAAAATCACTAAGTGACACCACGTTAGCCCTCTGATGGTGTGCTATATTCTGTTCAATACGCTCCAGCAAACGGTTTGTCTCCCGCTTGTTTCTCTCAGCTTCCATCATAACCTCGGCTAGTGAAGGAGGTTGAGGCAGATGTTCATTTCTGGCTTCACTGCCTTCGGCCTGCTCTTGGGAAGCAGGGTTAGCGCGCGTGTTGACCATCCTAGGTAAACAAGACAATGATTTAGTCAGAATGATAAAATTCCGACATAGGATATAGAATGTAGGGAATAACTCGAAATGCAAGATGATCATCCGTATGACATGGTAGATACAGAAACTGCTTCTTTATTCCATCGTCATACACACCATACAGGTTTAGTACAAGACCAAGCAAAGTACTAAAACGGTGAAAAGAGGATTACATCTCATCAGAGGCATCTCAAGCTCCTATACATTATTTTTCTACACCTCCGGAAAGAGTACAAACTAGGTCATATCCCACGAGTCACGCAGGACGATAGACGACACAACTAGTGCGAACTAGTGATACTACTACTAACTCAGACCGATTCATAGTAGTCCTCGTAGAAGTCACCTCCATAGCCTGGAAGTTCAACATGATCATCCGGAAACAGACGGTCTCGCGGAGCTTGTGGACCATAGGGGCTAGGATGAGGTCGTGGACCAACAAACGGTGGCCTGCGGGGACCGCGAGGTGGGGTGATGCCTCCTACATCACGCCAAACCATCACGTCTGGCAGAGCAGATCTCACAGGATAGAGATCACGCATATCTGAATATCCAGCTTGCACCGCCAGTGCGAACCGAGTCAAAGTGGCCCAGTGGTCGGCACGGGTATTGAAGAGCTCTAACCTTAAGGCCCGATTTTCACGGTCCTTATCCTCGAGCATCTCAGCAGTGGTGCGAGTCCGTGAATCCTCCTGAGTGGAGTCAGCATAGATAGCCTGGAAATATCCTTGTGCTCCCGGAAGTGATCCTGGCATATACCGGAAATCAGAGTCCCGAAATAGACCAGATCTGACTCGCATAATGGTCATCATAGAGTAGGCGGCATCCTGCACAGCCATCTCGATAGTAACCCCGAGTCCATAGGAGCAGTGAAGAGGCTCAGTGGATCCAGGATAAGATGGAAATATCCTGACAGTGCAGAGATACTGGCTTTGATTAAAATCTCGGAATTGCTCTTCGACCGTGTACTCAGGATACCAACGGTATCCAGCCTCAGTCATTACCCTGACCAACTTAGCAGTATGGCCGGGTACATCTAGGCATCGAGTCAGGCGAACCACTTGATTGAGGTCGCGAGTGGCCATCTGAAAGCATAATTATAATGCAAAGGCATTAGAATTTCTAGCAAAATTTCGGCAGCATAACAGCTGTAAATGCTCAAAAAGGATTTTTGAGACATTTGACAAAAGATTTCGTACACACCCAACATCATCATATCAAGTTCTGAATCCATTCTAACAACATAATGTGGTAGTAGAACTGAACTAGGCTTGTATCCATCAAACTTATAAGGTACTACTGATTAGTAACACGTGATCCTGATAGAGAGAACAGATCCTAATTTCTTAACCCCCGGTGGAAGAATGGACTGACTCAGATCAGAATGTCATAAGGTATAAGGAGTAAAAAGAGCCTTACGTTCCAACCCACAAACAATTCCCCTATATATAACTAAAGAATTTCTAGACTCAACATCGACCAGTTTGGCTTGGAGAACCTACAGGCAGTCCGGCTCTGATGCCAACGCTGTCAGGACCCCGACTCGATGTCACATCGATCTAGCTGGTAACACCTCATATCACTTTGCGGCCTCACGCACGGTACCCCCACGGGTGTCGTCTTACCCTTTTCCGGGACCGTTTGCGCCTTTTGGCTCACGTATATGATAGTGGCGCTAGCATCCATATGATAAAGAGCCCGGGCTGACATGACTAGTCGTAAACCCAAAGTGGCACAGACTTACAGGGACAGGCATCCATGACCCAGCTTCGAACGTGTCGGTCATCAGCAAGTGGGTCCGGGCTGTAGCACTGGGCTAGCAGGACTCCGGTAAACCGGGCTGTAGCGGGCTAACAGGACTCCGGTACTCAAAGCGTGACATTTCCCCGAAGGGACAGACACATGAACGAAGAAGGACACATGCCGGCCAGCCTAAGTGTTCCAGAGCAGTAGCAAGCTACCATGGCTCAGCGGTAACACTAGGAGACATTTCCCGGTAAGAGAGGCTACTAAAGATAAACAACTAGATAGTCAGATCCCACACATACCAAGCATTTCAATCATACACACGATATGCTCGATATGTGTAAATACAATGAAGCATCACAACATGACTCTATGACACAAGTACTTTATTTAAGGCTCAGGGAGCCATACATAATATACACACAAAGGTACGGGTCTCACGACCCAACATACAAGTCATACAATCATACAAGCCAACAGCGGAAGTAACTTGTCTGAGTACAGACAACTAGTAAAATAAAAGAGGCTTGGAAAGCCTGGCTATACTATGTGGTCCTTCACAAGCTCAGGGTCACCACCTGGGTCTTTAGCCTACTCGTTGATGTCAACGTCTACATAGAACCCATCAGAAGGGGTTGCAGCGTCTTCTGTAAAAAATGTAGATTATAGCAACATGAGTACAAAGGTACTCAGCAAGACTTACATCAGATCCTACATACATGCATAGTATCAAAAGGTTGGTGGAGTTATTGCAGCAAGCCAGCTTTGACTCTTGGCTAGACTATCCTACGATACTCCAACTTGAAATAGTTTTGCGCACACGAGTCCACTATTCACCACTTCAATACACTACCGAGGATCCACCTCCGTCTTCCTACGGAAGAGCCATCCTCGGCACTCACACTTATCTTGAGGCTTTTAGTAGTTTCCATTTACTTGTCTATGAACTGTATAGGCAACCAAGTAGTCCTTTACCGCGGACGCGGCTATTCGAATAGATCATGTTAACCCTGCAGGGGTGTACTTCCTCCACTTAGCGTCTGCACATGACATGTGCTCGGCAGACTTCAAGTGAAAGCCGACGTGGGTGTAGACCACGACCTACCTAAACACTTAAGCCTCTAGTCCAGGTTTATCGCCTATTCAGGTTCCATCCGCAGGGAGTCCGGCCGAGGTTTCCCATACGGCCCCGAACGATGTGAACAGGGTTCCCGAGATACCTAACGGGTATTCGGTACACCCGGCCACGTACCTACCGCATCACAGCCCACCCCTACGGTCAGCGCTGTCCACGGCCTCCAGTAGGCTACAAACACCAGAAACTACTTGCAACTCCTGGACAGAGAGCTATGGTGATTAAGAAGTCGAGCGGGGTCATATTTCAGGGCCCAATGCATGGTAGTAGCTGTATCTTAAATCACACATACAGATCTCAGTGCCTAAGGTCGGCTTCAATGAAACAACCCACCATGTACTCCTACATGGCCTCTCATCGATACCTTTACCAAATCGTGTTCACCACACCACTCTTATTACCGACATAATCATTTCACTCTAGCCCATCACCCAGATGAACCAGACCTGACACAACTCTAAGCATAGCAGGCATAGCAAGGTAGGAACAACACATACATATGGCTCAATCAACTCCTACACATGCTAGTGGGTTTCATCTAGTTACTGTGGCAATGACAGGTCATGCAGAGGAAATGGGTTCAACTACCGCAGCACACAGCAGTTTGAATCGCGTTGTCTTAATGCAGTAAAAGAGAGCAGGAGCGAGAACATGGGATTGTATCGATATGATCAAATGGTTGGTTGCTTGCCTGATGATTCGTTGCACGGATACGACTCTTCGTTAGGGTAATCACGATACTCCTCGGGGACGGATCCTGTCGCAAAGGATAACGATACACAGGCATCACCAAACAATGTGCAACAATATGATGCATGCATGAAACATGGCAATATGAGTGTGTTGGGCTAATGCAACTAAAGCCAGTAGGGTTTGAGCAAATTTGAATCAAAGATTCAAATTCCAAATTCAAATATGGCCTTTTAAAGTGCCTTTCCTTGTTCTGATTAAAACATCAATTTAACTTGTTTGGTCATGCATGAAAATAGTACAGATGGATAGATTGGATTTTTCTGATCATTTTTCATATATAATTCGTCCAATTTGGAGTTACAGAATAAAAGTTATGAATTTTTGAAGTTTAAATAATATTCTGAATTTCCTGATTTAATTTAAATCCAGAAATTCAATTACTGCGTCAGCCTGACATCACAGTGACATCAGCAGGTCAACAGAGCTGGCTCGGGTCAAACCTGACGTGTGGGGTCCACACGTCAGTGTCACAGGGGCTAATCCCGCGTTGACCCCGGGCTGGTTAGCTTTGACTAAGCCCTGGGGCCCACTTGTCAGCGTCAGTAGGTGGTGGATTAGTGGTTAATCAACTAGGCCACGTCAGCTCGCCGGAGTTCTGGCCGGCGGCGACCAACAGTGCGGCGGCGATAGTGGTTTTGGTCGTTTCGGCCACCAAATGGACCGCGGAGATCACCGGAGTGAAGCTGAGGACGACCCGCGGCTCTTGGCGGAGTCCGTTGGGGTCGGGGTGGCCGGAGTTGACGGCGGTGAGCTCGGCTGCGGCCGCCGGGGTTCGGTCGTGCACGGGAGTGGTGCTGGAGCTCGAAGTCGAGCAAAGTGAGGCGCTAGGGATGCTCTACTGGGTTCTGTGAACGCGTTGGACCCGCCGGGGTGACCAAATGGTCACCGGAGCTGCGTCGACGGCGAGCTCGGCGACGGCGGAGGTTCGGCCGTGGTGGAGATGAAGCTACGGTGAGGGAACGAGGGGGAGAAGAGGGGGAAACGGTGGCGTAGCTCACCGCGGTTGCAGTGGGCGTCGAAGCGGGCTCGGGGACGCGCTGGAGACGGCGAATTCGTCGGCGACGGTGGTCGGAGCCCGAAGAGGGGAACAGCGACGTGGCGGCGATGCAGGGCTTCCGGGGACTCGTGGAGCGGTGGGGAGGAAGAGGGAGTTGTGGCGGAGCTTCTGAGCTACTCGGGGGAGCGAGGGGTGGCCGGAGACAGTGGCTACGGCGAACGGCGGCGACGATGTGCTTCGGCCGAGAGCGAGAGAGAGCGAGGGAGAAACGGGGGAGAGTGAGCGAGAGCTGGGGGGATCGGGACGGGCTGCGGACGTCGTCCACGCGGCCAGGAGGGCGTCGGCAAGCAGGAGGTGGCCGCGCGGCCGCGCGCGCGCGAGCACGCAGCAGCTTCGGGGCGTGGGGAGGAAGACGACGGGGAGCTACAGTGTTGGGCTGGGTCGGCTGCTAGCTGGGCCGGCCAGCTGGCTGGGCCGCACAGGTAAGTCTTTCCCCTTTCTTTTCTGTTTTCTGTTTTATTTAATATATCTGCAACTTTGTTGAATTAATTAAAATACCTAGGCAACTCCAAAATTCACCAAACTACTCCTGGTCCATAGTTGGATTATTTCCAACATGAAACATTTTAGTTTGGAGATATTTGAGCATTTAAATATTTTATATTATTTTAAATGCCCAAATTCAAATATCTATGATTTAATTCAAAGACCCTATGATGGCCTAGAAAAATGTGCACCACTTTTGTCAGAGGTTCTGAACCAAGGCTAAAATGATGGACATTTTAGAAGGGCATTTCAGGTTCATTGAAAAATTATTTTAGTAACCCTAGTTGGTTTCAGAGGGGACTGGGGGTTCTGTCATCCCCATTTCAAGTTTCTGATGAAAAAGTAAACATGATGCAACACTCTAATGCATGACTAGCTAGGGTGTGACAGCTAGACCCGAGGGTTCCATTGCAGAGGCCTACATTGCTACAGAAGCGTTGACATTCTGCTCAAAATACATTGAAACAGCTGTTCAGCTTAGCAAAGAGGTGGGTGAAGACAATCTCGGGCTCAATGTTTTCGATTATTCTATTCGATTTACAGGGAAGAGTCGACAAGAGGACAAACCTAAAGATTTGGACAAAATGGTTTGGTATGTGTTGAATAACTGTCCTGAGATACTACCTTATATCAAGTAAGTGCAGTACTGCGGCTTATACATCGTAATCTACTAAACTTGCAGCACATTCTTGTATATTTAGATGTTTGACGTGATCACTATGTTGTGCAGCATCTACAAAGAGGAGTTACTGCCGCAAAATCCAAGAAACATTGACAAACTGGTTATGGTAGGATTTGCGAAATGGTTCAAGAACCATGTAAGCTTTTGAAGTGCACTGTCAGTTTTTTAAATATATTGAGTACATAAGATGATCAGCTTGTCTATTTTCTAACCATAGGTTAAGAAGATGCGGGAGGATGGGCAGGCAGTTGATGATGCCCTTTACTCACTAGCAATGGGTCCTGATACTCGGGTAAGACATTATGAATCTTGCGTTGTTGGAGATGTGCACTACAACACCCTTGCACGAGAAGAAGGCAAGAAGACACAAAACAGTGCCATCATGAGCACGGATACATATGACAAAGAGACAACTGAAATGTATGCTAACATAACAGACATTGTTCAGTTGCAGTATATCTCCAGTTTCGAGGATCATCGGTGTGTGGTTCTATTGTGCTGTCGTTGGTATAACCTGTTTTCCAGGATCGCAAAACCCAGAGTTGATGATTATTTCAAATCCATCAATGTCAAGGCGGCATACCAGACCAACGAGCCTTTTATTTTGGCAAATCAAGCAACATAGATATTTTTCTTGGAAGACACATTTGCACGTAGCGATGACTGGAGAGTATTGCAAAGGTTTGAGCAGAGGAATTCGTTTAATGAAGTTGCACAACAAGATGATGCTTACACTGCTCCTGATGTACAAGATAACATAGATGTTCCTAATATCTTTGAGAACCATCACGTCAATGACGCCGGTGAAAAGATTGCCTGTCGTGCTGTGGACATACAAGAGTTGATCAAGAAGAAGGCAACGTTCGAGGACATTAAGGACGAAGAAGAAGATGACACCGTGGGGAATTACAATTGAGACTGATACACATGGCGAAGATGTTGACGCTGCTGCTGCGGATGATGATTACATTGCTTTTGTCGTATTTGCCTGTCAGAAGACGTTTTTTTATCTACTATGTGAAATTGTGTTTGCTATGACAACTAAAACCTGATGAACATGTTGTTTAGTATTTTGCTGTGAGAACATCACTTGTTATGTATGCTGATTTGTGTTTGGTGATTGTATGACAACTAAAACATGATGACATTGTTGTTTAGTTGTACTCATATTTGGCTGTGAAACTTGAATTTGATGACATAGTTTGTTGTTGGACTGTCATTTGCTCGACGTCTTCGAATGAGAACAAAGCTAACCCGACATGGCCTCTGCTATTTATTTATTTATATGAGCAAAAGGGGATAACCCCTGATTTCCGTTAATAGAAATCATTAGATGTTCACAACACTATGCCCAGCCTGCTACACAGGTTTCATTCATTACTAGTTTCAGCAAAGTGCTCATGTCGTAGCCACTGAATACATCATGAGTGCTACATACACTGCAAATAAAGACAATCATCCTACAGAGCACATCAATTTTGCTAATTATCTTTACAAGCTCTTTCATCTCCTCATTGCTGTCAAGGCCGTTCAGAAGTTGTTGCTTGGCCATGATAAGAGGAACTGCATCTTTAACCTTCTGCTCTGCATCTTCCTCTTCTGTCGTTCCTTCAGTTACTTGTCCAACACCCCAACCTACTGGTATTGGGATTCCTCGGCTAACCAAATAATCAGCGTAGTTGCATTCTCCCACATCAGCAACTTCCCAGAAATACAAATCACACGAATCTTCCCTTTTCTGCATGAATCAAATTGGAAGATCATCAACCAAACTATTAAAAAAAATCAGCAACTGAAAGCAGCAGAACAACACTTAAACATATTATTACCCCATGATTCGGGCATTTGTAGAAGACTCGGCCAGGGTTGCGGATTGTGGTTGAGACACGACGGATGACTATGCATGATTTGCAGCAGTGGCACCACACCAACGACAGCGGGTTGCGATGAGCAATCGGCTGCAGTGCGCGTGCCGGCGGGGGTGTGATGAGACCCACATGCAATGGTACGGGTGGCGACTTGGCGCATATCTGGTTGTTGCCTACTGAAGAGCAGGTGGACGAGCAGCCAGCGGACATGGTTGTTGCGGCCAGAGCTTCTGATGCTAGGCAGAGTAAGTAGAGAAGAGGAGAAGCGAACGTTGGATATGTTAGTTTCATTACTTGCAGAGTAGCATAGCACCATATATAGTAATAGTCTAGGTTTGGATTCGAACCAGCTACAGGAGCACGTCTTTCTTTTTTCTAAAACTCGGCGACGTCTCTTTACTGGTACACTAGCTTGTTCTGTACGCCTTTCCAAGTCTTTGATTTTCTTTCTATATATAAAAAAGTATGCTACTTGGTGTCCTCTTAGTCAACAAACGATTGTGCCAACCTTGACCATTGGATTGACATTCAAAGTCTGTCGCGTTTCTTCAGTCTCTTCTTCCTCGAGCCGCCAAAGCCAAACCAGCGCCGGCGGGACCGCCCGCTCCTGCCTCCCACGGCTGGCTGTGATCTTCCCCGGCTCCTGTTCGTTCCCGTCCGAGGCCTCACCATCGTCCTCCGCCTTGGTTCGCTCGCCGCGGCGCCGCCCTTCGGTGTTGTCAACATGGTCAACAACCGAGAGGAATAAGGAGATGACTGTACATGGTGAGGATGACAGTAGGGACCCAACAGCGTGCGTAGTAATTTTGTTTTTTCGGGATGGAGAAGGGTATCAACTGGGTTGTGCGGGACCCGTGGCCCGTCTAGCGCAGACTTTTATTTCATATGTTTAGCACATGACCATTCCAGTTTGTTTTTTCCTTTCTGAAAATGGCTAGCCAGCTATTTTGTTTTTTGTAGAATAACCAATGTAGGCCTACTTGCTTTTCTACGCCCTGCTGGGCCGGAAATCTTTCAAGACGAGGAGGGATGCATTTTGCTCAAAAAATGGGCTATAAGTAATAAGAAATGGGTTATAAGTAATAATAAATGGGCTGTAAAATGAAAAAATACAGCAAACAGGCAATTAGTTCCAAAATACTATTTTCTTTCATATGTTGATATTTTAAATTTCATTGTTTTTGTGCGGGTAAAATTTCATTGAATTTAAATTAAGGTATATTTAGATTTAAAATTAATTTGAATCTGACTAGAAATTTCAGGCTGTATGCTGTTTGGGACAGATTTGGAGGCTGGCTTGTGGGTCTACTAGGTTGACGTGTACTTTGACTTTGTCAACTTAGTCCACAAACGATTCTAGTAGCAGTGACCATTGGATGTTAATCCAACGGCCGTGCTGCTTCTTCACTATCTGATCTTCTTGCTCCAGCCGCCTAAACCAGCTCCGGTGGGACTGCCTGCTCCCGCCTCCCGTGGCCGGCTGTGCTGCCGCACAGGCAGCCCCGCCCCATCCTACTACATTGCTGGCCAGGCCATTCCTCTACTCACCCACATCTCCTCTTATTTTCCGGCGACGATAGCCGGACCAGTAAACCCTCGTACTCCCCACCGCATGGGCAACCATTGCCGAGTCTTCCCCGGCTCCGTGTCGTTCCCTTCCTAGGCCTCGCCGTCGTCCACCGCCATGGTGCTCTCGGTGCGGCCTGGTCAACGTGGTCAACGAACGACATCCATCGGCCGTGGACTATACGCGCAAAATAATGATTCCTCCACCTGACAGCTGGGACCCACCGGAAGGGCCTCTGTATTTCACGAAAAAACGTTCCCCCCGCTGACATGTCGGACCCACCAGCTATATCTTCACACGCAAGGAAGTGCCTCCTTATTACGCACAAAAAAATGAATACCCCCTGCTAGCTGGGACCCACCATTGTGGGAGGCTGACTTGTGGGCCTACTAAGTTGACGGGGACGGAGGGCTTTGTCAACTTAGTCAATATGAACGATTCTAACTCCAGTGACCGTACGATGTCCATCTAACGGCCGTAGTGCTTCTTCAACCTCTGGTCTTCTTGCTCCAGCCGCCCAAAGCAGCGTCAGTCGTGCCGCATGCTCCTGCCTCCCGTGGCCGGTTGTGCTGCCGGCCTCACCGCCCCTACTATTCCCATCGCTGGCCAAGCCCTGCGGCGACGGCAACCTCACACCGCAGCCAAACCAGTGAACCCTCATACTCCTCTCCGCGCGGGCTTCCGCTACTGCGTCTTCCCCGACTCTACGTCGTCCCCTTCCTAGGCCTCACCGTCGTCCACCGCCGCGGTGCTCTCCGCGCGGCGTGGTCAACATGGTCAAGGAACGACTTCCATCGGAAGAGTATTGTACATGGAGAGGCTGACAGCTGGGTCCATGGCTACAACCCATTTTTTTGTGATTTGCCAAGTAAGTCGCTTTGTCAGGCCTGTTGGGCTGCAAATTTTTCAAGACAAGAAAAACTTTCATTTGGCTGGCCGAGAAAATGGCCCATGAGTAATGAGAAATGGGCTGTACATTTTTAAAACACATCAAACCAACAATTAGTTTCAAATATATTTTTTCATTTCGAGATTTTAAATTACATTAATTTTTATGCGTGGAGAATTTGTTGGATTTTATATTGATATACATTTATTTTTAAAATCAGTTTGAATGTGAGTCGAAATTTCGGGATTAAAAACAGTTCGGACCGCATCGAAATATTCAAAATTTCGTATAATTTTTTAACCGTGGCCACAATATGGGTTGTAATGCTAATAAAAAGAATATGGGCTCCAAAAAAACCTTAAGAATTAGCAAATGGGCTATAAATTATTAGAAATAATGGCAGATGGGTTGTATGCTGTTTTCCACAGATTTGAGGCTTTCCTAAAAAAGGTTGGCGCACAAGCAGTGACTGTTGGATGTCCATCGAATGGCTGTCGTGCTTCTTCAATCTCTGCTCTTCTTGCTCCAGCCACTCAAACAAGCGCCGGCGGGACTGCCTGCTTCCTCCTCCCCGCGGCCGGCTGTGCTGTCGCGCAGGCCTCAACGCCTCACCGTACTCCCATCGCTGGCCTAGTCATCCCTCTACTCACCCACACCTGTTGTTATTCTCCGGCGACGGCAGACGAACCAGTAAACCCTCGTATAGTTGTACTCCCCTCCGCGTGGGAAACAACTGCCGAGTCTTCCCTGCCTCCATGTCGTTCCCTTCCTAGACCTCGCCGTCGTCCACCGCCCTGGTGCTCTCAGCGCGGCCTGGTCAACGTGGTCAACGACCGACATGCATCTGAAGTGGACTGTTCGTGGAGAGGCCAACAGCTGGGTCCACGGCCGCATGCAAGGAAATGCCTCCTTATTACACGCAAAATAATGATTCCTCCACCTGACATCAGGGATCCACCGAAAGGGCCTTTGTATTTTGCAAAAAAAAAACGTTACCGCCGCTGACAGCTCAGACCCACCAGCTATATCTTCGCACGCAAGGAAGTGCCTCCTTATTACGCATAAAAAAATGAATACTCCCCCTGTTAGCTGGGACCCAGTATAGTGGCAGGCTGACTTGTGGGCCTACTAAGTTGACAGGGACGGAGGGCTTTGTCAACTTAGTCAATATGCACGATTCTAGCTCCAGTGGCCGTACGATGTCCATCCAACGGCCGTAGTGCTTCTTCAATCTCTGGTCTTCTTGCTCCAGTCGCCCAAACCAGCATCGGTCGTGCCTCATGCTCCTGCCTCCCGTGGCCGGCTGCGATGCGACGGAGGCCTCACCGCCCCCTACTACTCCCCCCGTTGGCCAGGTCATCCCTCTACTCACCCACACCCCCTGTTATTCTGCGGCGATGGCAGCCTCACACCGCAGGGAACCAGTGAACCCTCGTACTCCTCTACACGTGGGCATCCACTGTCGTGTCTTCCCCGGCTCTGCGTCGTCTCCTTCCTAGGCCTTGCCGTCGTCCACTGCCCTGGTGCTCTCGGCGCGGCGTGGTCAACGTGGTCAAGGAAAGGCTTCCATCGGACATGGACTGTACGTGGAGAGGCTGACAGCTGGGTCCACGGTTGCAGCAAGGAAGTGCCTCCTTATTACGTGCAAAATAATTATTCTTCCACCTGACAGCGGGGACCCACCGGACGGGCCACCGTATTTCGCAAAAAAATGTTTGCCCATGACTGCTGGGACCCGCCAGCTACATCTTCACACGCAAGAAAGTGTGTCCGGGCAAAAAAACGATTCGCCCCCCTGACTGCTGGGACCCACTAGCTACATCTTCGCACGCAAGGAAGTGCCTAACAGTCGGGACCCACCTGGTCGAAGCGTACGTAGCGTTGTCATTCTGGTCGCGAACGTGTACGTACATATATACTGGTGGATGTAGAGGCGCGCACGTGTCGTAGTAGAGGCGCGTACGTGTCGTAGTAGAGGCGCGCACGTAGCATGTACACGTACGTACAACGGCCAGGGTGCAAGAAAGAAAATACGGCCACGTATGTGTACATACGGGCGGGGTCTCGAACGCCTACTCACGCATATGTACGGCCAGGGCTCGTGTACATGGCTGGGTCGGAACGGAGAAACAACATCGTCGTCGTGTTCATGGGGAGGCAACGGAATGTGTCGTGTTCATCGGGAGGCAACGGAACGCGTGGGAGCCAACCGGCTGGGTCGGAACGGAATGCATGGCCGTGTTCATCGGGAGTGCTTGGATGGAACAGGCGATGGAAACGAGGCCTGGCGTACCGCACAATGGAGGAAACTGACCTCCTACGTTCGGAACGGGGTCCTATTGATCGGGAGGGGTCTGGCGTACCGCAAAACAGAGGAAACGGACCTCCTACGGTCGAAATGGGGGTCCTGTTGATCGGGAGGGGTGTGGCATACCGCAAAACGGACGAAACGGACCTCCTACGGTCGAAACGGGGGTCCTGTTGATCGGGAGGGGTGTGGCGTACCGCAAAACGGACGAAACGGGCCTCCTACGGTCAAAACGGGGGTCCTGTTCATCGGGAGGGGTGTGGCGTACTACAAAACGGGACTCCACGGGATATTGTTCATCTCCACCGTCGACCTCCTCCAGCCTCCACAGGCTACCGTCGACCTCCTCCAGCCTCCACGGGCTCCTGTTCATCCAGCCTCCACCGGGCGCTACTCCACTGGCTACTGTTCAACCACCCCTC
>NC_057800.1:643985945-644013677 GCF_018294505.1 Triticum aestivum
GGCAGCATCGATCGGCTTCAGTTAGCAGCAGTAGCGAAGGAATCACTCAATCGGGTTCAGTTAATAGCCATCGATCGATCGCTCGGGTTCAGTAACGCATAGCCTGCAGTGCAATCGTTCGGGTTCAGTTAAAGCCCAACGCCTCGCTCGGGTTCAGTTAGAGCCAACGTCTCACACACACGCGCGTACGTGTATGAGAGAAACACGCATCGCTCGGCCCCCGACCTCCCACCGTAACCGGGAACTCCCCGAAATTTTCCTCCCCCTCGCTTCTACCACGATTTTTTCCGTCAAGGACGGTCCAAAGAATGTCATGCAGCTGCGTCTCCGGCCCGCCCAGGACGAAAAGCCCATTTTCTGTCATGATTTTTTGTCATAGAAGTAGGAGTCCACCACATCTATGATGATACCAGGTTTTGTCACAATTATCGTCATAGAAGTGTCATATGTATGACAAAAAAATTTCGTTCGGCCCAAAATGTCACGGATGTGTCTTTTTTTTGTAGTGAGGAGATGGAAAGCAAATATCTTTGATTAAAGATTATTAGATCCCAGACTCATTTCCTAGCATCCCTTGCACAAATTTCCCGGTGGAGGAGGATAAGACTGTCAACCATTTGTTTTCAACTTATGGAAAATCATGGAACGGTGTGGCTGTTAGTGAAATGTTTCGAAAAGACCTGGCTGTAAAGATTCTCAAGATCCCTCTAAGTTGAGAAGGGTGCTCGGATTTCGCATCATGGCCATACACCAATGGAGGCACCTACACAGTATGGTCTAGGTATAACCTTGCAAGATCCTTATCCTTCTGGCAGTACTGCAGCTCTGATGGTAGAGGATCAACCTCAAACTTGAAGAAAACAGGGAAAATATGGAGGAAACTCTGGAGGATACAATGCCCAAATAGAATGAAGATAATCTTATGGAGAATGGCTCATAATTAATTGTCGACCTACTGGTGAACAACTCCAGAAATGTAGAATTCCTACGAAGTCCGAGTGTTTTATTTGTAATAGAATTGAGACAGTGGAACATTGCTTCTTGTTTTGCCATTATGTCAAAGAAATTTGGGCCGAGCTGAAAAGGTCTTTTCATATCTTGCTAAATCTGAAGGGGTTTATCAATATTCGGCAATGGTTGCTGGAATGGGTAAATGTTGCATCAGATCTTCACACAATGTATTTTGCTGTGGCTATATGGCACATCTGGGGTAACAGAAATAACATAAGAAATAGTGAGAGTTTGCCTCATCCGCATCGTGTGGCTGGGAAGATTAAAGCCTATATTGATTTCATCTTATTGAACAATTTCAGATTGAAGCAGTCCACTAGGCGTGAGAGCCAAACATCAGTCCAGAAATGGTCTGCGCCGCCGGAGGGTTCGGTGTTGATAAATGTTGATGTTGCAATCTTCTCCCAGTCATCACGAATGGGAGTGGGCATAGTAATAAGAAGTCACCTCGGACTAGTGCTAGCAACCAAAAGGAGGTATGTGGACCAAGTGGTTAACCCTGAACCGGCGGAGGCCATTGCTATCTGTTGTGCACTAGAATTTGCTAAAGAAGCGGGCTTCCAAAGAATTGTCGTCGCATCTGATTGCACCACTTTGGTCAGCAAAGTGACAACTGCTGCGATGGACAGATCTCAATCAGGTGTCATCGTTTTTTATACTAAGAGTAGGGCTCCAAAGTTTGTATCTTGTTTGTTTACTCATGTTAGTCGGTCATGTAATATGGCAGCTCATGTTCTGGCAAAATCATCGGAACATGATCTTGGGTCATGTTGGTTCGATGAAGTTCCTGAGATAATCAAGAACATTGTATGTAATGAACAATCTCTGTTTGTATAAATAAAGTTGCCATTTGTCTAAAAAAATCATCTTAACATTTTTTAACATGATGGAGTAAACTACTACTAGCATAGTGCACAAGAAACGAAATTTACTTTGGCACATGGGAGCATATGCTCCTACCATCGAAAAATATATTTCAAAATGTCAAAAAATCCGAACACAAATTTGACGTGCACATCTCAACATTGTATTTACACACGGCAAGTTTCGGTGAAAACCCGACATTTCATACACCTTATGTAAAAAAGAAAAAAACATGTCTCATGAAAAGCCTTTTTTAACACTAAATTTTTCCTTTCTTGCATGTGAGACAAAAGTTCTCGATTTTCCACTAAACGAGTTTATATGCACGTAGAATATCGAGATGTACGCAAGAATCATCTTGTCAGAATTTTGTGACATTTTAAAATATGTTTAGAACACATTTTAAAATCCAGGAGTATATCAAAACGCCACTCTCGAGAAGAAACTGCTACTGGGTTGGGCAAAAACAAAAAGATGAAACCATTTGAATGTGGGCTGAAATGCTGAATATATTTATTCTTTAATCCATCACATCAGTTTCACGACAACAAGGTCAATTCATTTGTTCCCCTCTACAGTATCCCAGCAAGCTCGCCATCGTGCTACCGAATGGGCATCTCTCTGATAGTACCCCTTTAAACATCATAGTGCAGCCTCAGGAACATCAGGTCAAAAGGCTACAAGGCTATATAAATCATCACATGCTCTGCTTCAGGTGCAGACGCTGCGTTTGCGACATCTACGCTGCTCATCTCCCTGTCGAAAGGAAGAGTTCGGATATACATATGGACCGGAGGAACTGAAATTGTTGATAAACATTCAGAAGACAGACCGTTAGACATGATGAATCCATTGATAAGATGCACATGGGTGCATGGTGGAGAGCAAAGGCCCTATGCTAGTACTATTCGTTAAAAGAAGAGAAATACCTCCTAGACGACATCAGACGGGAAGAAGTGGCTGCCTCTCATCAGATCCATGGCGGTGTTTAGCCTGTATGCACATATGGAATGGTTGTCAGACTTACAAATTTGGCAAAAACAGCGCCTTGAAAGTATAGTTACCTCACTTGCCACCGTGTCAACTTTGACAATTACAGATTCCTCTAATCTGTTGGACAAGGCATCCATCAAAACACACATATTAGTATATTACTAATGAAGTGCATCAAGTTTTCATTGGCTACAGAAGAAAACAATTAATTTCTTCTGAAGGCGGATCGCAGGATGAAACTTCAGAGCAATTTGGGTGCACCAAGTATCAACTAGTCGAGTACAAAACATGACTGACCTGTCATCCTCAGCATCAGACATCTCAATTTTGCTGCTTGGCACTTGATCCTTAATTTGGTTTGCGAGATACTGCAACAAAGACCCATCAAAAACATGTAAGGGTAGAAGTAACTTCAATGATTGAATCAACAAAGAAGGGAAGGCAGGTTACCTGATGCATAGATATAATTACTATCGATATTCCAAGAACAAAATTTATAGTCAGAGTATGACCGAACAGTATAGCAGACGCTATCCCAGTAAAGATTGTGGCGATTGTGGATGAGTACTTCTTCAAAATTGTATCTGCATTCACCATTAATGTGCTGAATCTCACCACATTCACTTTCCAAAACTAACATACAGTAACCAAATTGCACATCATAGAATTAGAATATACATGTATATATGTATGCTCCCATGACTTAGGACTGAATAATTAGTGCTCATGTTCAGTGTGTTTTGTGTACTCCGATTTTAAGCAAAAACTTCGATTAGTTAGATGCTGAATATTTAATGGCAAAGTTTTGGTGTGTACATGCCACGTAAATAGAATAAGAAGTCTTCAAGGATACTGAAGAAACGTGGTACATTTCAAGAGCATGTCAAACAATTACTAGGGAAGTTTTTATGCTGGTAACATACCTGCATATTTGAAGAAAAATGACGAAAGTATGCCTTGTGCAGCATTGTTGCAAATAAGAAACATGGTGGCCTTTGAATGCCCTTCCAGAATGTGAAAGCTACGAGGCCCTGTAAATTTTACACAACCAATATCTTATAGCAAGCTAACATAAGGCCAATTTGTATCCACAGAGCAAAATGTTTTGGCAACACAACACAGAACAAAAGAAAAGGACACAAAAGTTACACTGTTTATCATGAAAGAGATGTACTCCAGAAAATTACCTTGGATGAGGGCAGTGATCACAAGCCCAAGGAAATTAAATATTGCACCATATCCATACAAAAATAAGTTCTGTAAAGATGACAAGCATGATGAGAAGTAGCTTTTTAGAGAAATAGAACAAATGCATTAATATACTTAGGACATTGTCATTGAGTAGCAAATAGTGCCTGACAGAAATAGCCATAGAAGAGTACACAAGGATATGGTCATACCTGAAGATATATGCTGGTATCGAACTGGCTTTTCAGAGCCTTTTCATTGTAAACTGAGGCCAATGCAGGAACTGTTATCTGATTGCGCACAAAATTAGTACGCAATGTCACATGTCACCTTAATTCTACTCTCTAAAAAAATTCATTTTAACACTTTGTTAACAACATTCAAATGAGAAAGAAAAGCTCCATATTGTCCCCATGTGAAACATTTGAATGTATAAATTCTATCCCAGAGTGCTTACACAGCCAATTATTCTTTCCACTGGAAAATTACTACAAGTTCTGGATCATATTAGGTAGACGCTGAAGTTGCAGGTAACCAAAAGCTGAACCGTAATATCAAGTAATATGGTTGAAAGCAAGAAATAGCATGCACCAAGCACTGTACCAACCAGACAAAAAACTACAACATTTCTGATTAATTACAGCTAAGGAGCAGGGCCTATACAACTATTACATAAATGATAGTTCTGCTAGCCTCCCAAATTTCATCAGCAGGCTACTCAGGCACAAATTGTTTGAAAGGAAGTATGAGACAAATTAATTAAAAACTGAGCCAAAAGTCAAAACTTACAAAAAATAGTGTGTATAGGTAGGCCCCAGCTGCAACAGGAAGACCAAGTGCAGTAGAACCTTCAGGCAGTGATTTCAGCTGATTAACAGATATTCCAATTAACAACAGAGCAAGGGCTTCCCACTGTTGACAAAAAACAGGATGATGTCAATTACACAAGTTCATGGCATCGCAAAATAAGTTCAGATACATGACTGATGGTAATTAAGAGAAAACTTACCTGAATTGTGGAAAAACGCCTCCTCAGTAACACCTTTAGGAGCACAGCAATTATCAGAACCTACAAACATCGATATAATACATACTTATGGTTACAGACCACAAAAGTGTACTCCAGATGCAGCCAGGCCCCAAATGAATGTTAATGGCTGAAAGGCATATTCCAAAACTGAGATTACTAGGAGGTCATGCATCCAACTAAAAAAAAGGAGGTTGTGTATCTTGCAAGTAAATCGTGAACGAAAGAATGTGTGGCCCATGCATGCATGGACCAACCTTGAGATTGTGCAACTACCAAGACTCAGACATCTAGCATCTTGTAAAGAAGGAAACTACAATACCTTGAGATTACCCAGCATTTTCACTGTCGCAGGATTAAAGTATAGCTGCATAACACAGAGGAACAATTCTGTTGGTTAGAAATTTTGCACCAGATTCAAGTTACACCAATATAAATGTTGGGCTCCGCTAGTTTACTTTTTTAACAGAAAAGAGAGAGTGAGAAAAGGTTACTATGCCAAGTCAAATTACCGAGGTCTTATCAATTCTTTACCTGCATTGTAAACTTCAAATAATTGTTGATGGCATAGAGAAAAGCAGGCACCGCGAGAAGAACATTGTTGTGGGCAGCCTGTCAAATGGTAAATAATTAGCATCACATATTAGATCACTGAATTTCTGCTATTTTTGCCTTCACAACAAAAATATAGGTAGACTGACGGACAGTAGAAAGTAATAAATGATTAGCCATCAGTTAAGTTATGCTATCGTGTAGCAATTTGACAGCATATGGCCAGGTAATGGGGATACACAACCACAAGTTCTCTTCAAACAAGATAGCATGCATATCCATCATGCGGGTTTTTCAATTGAAATCAGGCAAGGAATTGACAAGATGTTGCATAGTTACTCACCTGCACAAATGTTGAAACTGTGAGAAGTGGCTTCTCTCCCACCTTTACACGCCTAGCCTGCATGAGGTAAAACCAAACATGATAAGGGAGTCAGTCACAGAAATCACCACAAAAGGAAGTCTTATCTAATCAATGTTGCGAATAAAACGTGAGAATATTATACAGAATGTTCATTCAGCTAACTTGGCAGCAAACTCAAGTGAACAAACAGAACACCTAACCTCACAGGAATTAGATTATTTTCTAATCTCGATAATAATCAAACTAAAGAATATGGACATGAAGACGAATCATATCAAAGCAACGGATTACAACGGAACTGGCGATGATTCCACATACCTGGAAGAACAGCATGATGATGGCAAAGATAACTTTTGTAATCTCTGTCAAGAAGTTCACACTGACTGGGCTAAATTTGAATTTCCCATCCACTTTACACATGTATACCAATATCGGCTACAGAAAAGGAGGTAGAAATGTGTCAACAGACATGAGAATGTGCAACATGAAATGCCCATAAGTTAATGAAAACCTGGATGAAGATGCTCAGTTGGCTACATAATTTATTAACACTGTTACTCTAGTCTTAATAAATCCTAGAATTAATTTACTGTTAGGTATCAGCGATACGAGTTATAGAAAAGTCTAGATAGTAAGCAGATATCGGTTCTTCTACAGGCAGCTGGCACGTGTTTCTAGGCAAATGCTAACATCAGTATACAGTGGAGAGCATCCAAGGAAGCACTTCAAAACATCAGTACTTTTTCATCTATTAATGCCCCCCTTCTGCAACAATGGGCGCCGTCTAGTCACTCTAGTAATACAAAACTGACACTGAGAAACAGAGCTCAGGAAACTCCATACTGAAAAACTAGCATCAGCCGCTACTGCAGCTAACCATATGCACAAAACAGCGAATTAATTAACCCCGAAACCACTCAATTCGCCCCCTCCACCATCCCATCGCAGCACAACACTAACTGTTCAATCGTTACACGACAGTATGACACTTAGCAAATTCGAGACAGGCCAGACACACTGATAACACCGAGCAGAATGCAGAGAGGAAGCAAGCGTGACCTGGAGGCCGGCGAGGACGCAGTCGCCGGATACGAGGAGGACGTTAAGCGCGCGCTGCCGCGACGACACGGTGCTCCGGTGGCTGTCGTAGGCCTTGGACACGGCCGCCGCCGGCACGGCAACCTTGGCGTGGCACACGCTGCATTCCACCTCCCCGCTCATCTCCTCCGCCTTAGGAGGAGTCCCGCCAAAGCCCTGCGTACGATTCGGGGGAGCAGCGCCGACAAATGGCGGAGGGTTCCGGAGAAATCGCCCCAGAAATCGCGGAAAATTGCGGGCCGGGCAGGGGCGAACCGTGGGGGAGGCGGGAGCCCTAGCCGCCGGCGGGCGCGCCCACCATGGGACGGGAGCTCGCGGCGGCGGAGGCGATCGCGATGCGAAGCTCCTGGAGGGCGCGAGGCGGAGGGCGAGGGGCAATGGGGGAGCGGAGGAGAGGGAGAGGTCAGAGGCGAGGCGAGGCGAGGAGCGGAAATATAAATTCCGTGGGAATATCCCATCGAGAACGAAAGGGGAAAGGGCTTTTCTGCGAGGTTTTATCTTTCCATGAAAGCCCCTGGCATTTACGTGTTTCCGTAGGAGGCCCCTCGTATTAACATCTTGCCTCTCTTTCCTTGGGGGCAATAATGGGTGTAATTTTTTTCTAAAAAATGAGTAGTGTATTTTCTTCAGTTTCTGCACGCATGAAATGCTTATTATCCTGTTTTTTTTGATAATCTGTGCTTATTATCCTGTTACCAAACTGATGTTGTGCTGAACTATTTTTGCATTTTGTAAAACTATGCAAAAAAAGGCTAGACAAAACATGATGATCAATTCAAAATCCAGCGTCATACCAAACACGGTCCAAATATTTCATAAAAAAATACATTAATCACGTTAGATTCTTGTTGAAGACAACTTTGGTGTCCCTGTGGATGAATGTGAAAAACTCGCTGGAACCGCGGGGCTTTTCCGATCACCACAGTGCTTACTTTGGTCCGTCATAATTGGCTAGGATTACCCGATATACTCAAGCAGGTGAATGGCATGAAACTATTGCCCTATTAATGCGTGCCATCTTTAGACCTATCCCTTTAGGATCATTATTAACTTGTTCCTTTTTTTAGGGAAGTACTACTACAGGTGGGTACCAAATAGCGTCCAAATTCAGTGTTCAGTCCACTTCACCAGCGCTGATTCATGTCAAAGTTTTCTGCTCACGTGTTGCTTCAAAATACTAGTACTATCTCCCCAAAAAAACATGTCGAGCTAATCGGAGCCGAACTGGCCTGGGCATGCAGGAAAGTGCAGGGGGCGAAGTGAAACTCGGCACCGTCCATTTTCTGCCTCTGCTCGCGGAGGAGAGACGGCGAGTTACGCAGACCGACAAAGTGGAGGCTGCCCAGGCGCGCACACCAGCGAGCCGGTGTTTCGAAGCTGCCCCCGTCCTCCGGCCGTGCCCGGGGCCGACGGGCTCGAAGAGGGCAGGGGTGTTTCCGGTACTTCGTGTCGCGCACGCAGGTGCGGCCGCGCCGAACCGTTAGGCGGACGAATGGTGCGATAATAAAAATTGATAATTGGTTGCGGGCTACGAGGAGGGCTCGGCTTGCGTGGGTAATCGCTATCCGGTCCGGAGTCAAGCCTGCACATGGGAGCATCCGGGCCGTTGGGGCCCGTGCAAGCGCCACGTGTGCTGCGTCTGCGGGGGGACTGGCACCGACACAGAGCCAAGGGGAAGATCGGTGTGGGTCATACAGAGGCTCTTTGGCAGGAGAAATACTCCTACTGTCGTACAAGTACAAGGCAGTGTCATATTTATTACTCCCTCCGTTTCAATATTTGTCTTTTTAGAGATTTGAACAAGCGACTACGTACAGAGCAAAATGAGTGAATCTACACTCAAAAATATGTCTATATACATTTGTATGTGGTAGCCCATTTGAAATCTCAAAAAGACAAATATTTAGGAATGGAGGGAGTATTTCAAAAGGTTTTGAACAAAATGTGCGTCTTTCAAAACATAATTTTGAGTTTATAGCGAAACAGTTGGACAGTGTAGGTGTCGATGGGCGCGCCATCACACACGCACTCGCTCACAAGGCACATGCTTAAAAACTAGAGCATCGGAGCTTTCAGGATTGAAGGTCCACCGCGTTGTTGTTGATGGAAAATACATGTGTGGTCAATCAAATATAGCAATGTCGTGGGGTTTTATTCATTAAAATGCCATGGATGACAACCTTGATCGGTAGGCGGTGAGATGGGGCAGCTGATGATGTCCGGAACAAAGGCGACAATATAGTTGCGGGAGAAAAGCTCATCGAGGTGGTTGGCTGGTGAGAAGAGAACATAGCGGTGAAGGCATATCTTGAGGATGGTGACACTAGGGAAGGGAAGGCGAGGGTGGTAAGTGCCTTCGAGGCTGGCCATGGCTCCGCTTTGGTTCACGTCGGCGCGCTCATGTATTTTGTAGTCATCACCTGCCTTTTGGCACTCTTCGGTAGCTTCAACTTGCACTGGCATCTCAGGCCGGATTCACCCACAAGCACACGCTCAACTTATGATTTTGCACATAGTACTCATTTTTGTTCTCTTGCCATGAGAAACAACAAGAGAGGTCGGGCACCTTTGGCAGGAGAAACAACAAGTGTTCAAAAAGTATTAAATGAAACATAATTTTGAGTTCCTTGTAAAACAGTGAAACTGTGTAGGTGTCGACGTGCGCACCAACACACACCACTCGCTCGCACGACGCATGCTTGAAAATCAGAGCGTCAGAGCTTTCGGGATTGAAGGTCCAGCGAGTCGTCACTGATGAAAAATATGTGTGTCATCACATATAGCATTGCCATGGGTTTTATTCATTAATATGTAATCGATGACAGCCTTGCACTCGGTGGGTTGTGAGATGGGTCAGCGATGATGTCCATAGCGAAGGCGACAATATAGTTGCGGGAGAAAAGCTCATCGAGGTGGTTGCCTAGTGAGGAGAAGACCTGGTGGTGGAGGCATATCTCGAATATGGTGATAACAGGGAAAGGAACGCGAGGGCGGCGAGTGCCTTTGAGGTTGGCCATGGCTCCGCTTTGGTTTACATCGGCATGTTCACATGTTTTGTAGCCATCACATGCCTTGTGGTAGCCTCTGGTGGCCTCATCTTGCACCAGCGTCGCAGGTCGTATTCACCCGCGAGCACACGCTCAATGTATATTTTTGCGCATAGTACTCATTTCATTTTTGTTCTCTTGCTAGTTAATGTGAGATTAAGGCGGCCTCTCACAAATGAAGCAGTTACCTCCAAAAAATGGCAGACGATGATCTAAAATAAGGTGGAAAATTTGTTTCTCAAGAAGATTTGACTTCTTTTTAAAAAATGACTCAATGGAAAATTAGCAGGCAATGCATTTCCTTAAACAAAGTTTTGAATTTGTTGTAAATAGCGGTACAATGTAGAGGTCAACACACACACCATTACACACACCCATCCACTCACTCACACAACACATACTTCAAAATTAGAATCTCAGAGCTTTCAAGATCAAAGAATTCACCGTATCGCTATTAATAGAAACATCATCTCTCACGGAAAAAAATGTTTTAATGAGAGACACATGGCTTGAAATATAGTATCGCCATTGGTTTTGTTCTTTAAAATGTAGTTGGAGACAACATCACACGTGGGTGGACTATGAGACGGGGCTAAATATGATATCAAAGTGAAGACAATAATATAGCTGAGGGAGAAAACCTCACCGAGGTGCTTGGTGAATGGTGATACATTCATTTTGCAACACCATTTCTTATTATAATTTTCTCTTTATTATTGATATTTTACATATTGTTTCCCACTTATAATTTCTTTTTCCTTTCAATTTGCATGAAACACACGAGAGGGAATTTGCCGGGAAATTACGAAAACATGAGAGAAAATGTACCGGAAGAAAAAACAAATCTTCTGAGCTCCAAAAAGACCAAAAAAATGTTTTGGAAGAAAAGGAGCCAGGAGCCACAAGATACGTCGAGGGGTCCGCCTCCACTCACCCCTAGGCCGTGTGGAGCCCCTGGCCTTCGCATTCCGACACCCTTTGGCCTATATTTTCCATCTGACCTAAAAATCAGTGAGGGCTTTTTTGCCACTGTCTCAAGGCGGAGCACTTTTGCCCTCCGACAGGCTGATTCTACGAGAGATCTATCCCTCTAGGAGGGGGAATTTGAAGTTATCGCCATCATCAACACTTCGATCATCATCTCCATCAACAGTGTCATATCCATCAGCTCCCTCAACCCTAGCTTTCTGATCAATGAACTTTTACCTCACCCTTTGCTGAGTATAATTTCTGGCGTTAATTACTCCTTGTAGTTGATGCTTACAAGTTTTATTGATGAAAGATTCATTTGTTTAGACTGTTATTCATATATTCATCTTCACTGACCAGGATCTCTATAATGTGTTGTGAGTACTCAATAACATTCTTGAGGACATGGGATAAACCTTGTTGTTATTAATCTTGTGAAGTTGAATATAGTTCAGTATATTGATATTGTGTTGTGGTGTAATTCTCTAGTGGTGATGTGCAAGTGTTGACTCATATCACTTCACCTTTATGAGCCTAGAGTAGAGCATTGTGTGATTAGTTTGTTCATGACGGGTGATTGAAGTGATGGAAACTATCAAACCCTAACTTAATGAACTATTGCATGAGGGGCTTTTTGAATTTTGATGCCTAATTATTTAGCTTTATTATTGAAAAAGAAACCACACATACGGTCAGGTCACATAAATGCTTCTTCGGCTTACAATTCCCAGCCAACAACTGTAACTCATGCACTTAGTCCTAGCTCTTGATCTTTCCTTCCTTGCAAGTGGTTACCTGTGTGCCTACCAATATTTACTTACCTTAATGGTGCGCTAACTTTAGAACGAGGATTTGTCAAATTTTTATTAGGGGGGCTATGCAACAATTCGATCATTGCAACACCAAAGTTTAGGACTATGGTTCATTTGGATTGTAATCCTAATGACGTAAAACCACCGGCTTGTCCTTAGTAAAATTAAGGACGGGACACCTGTTGAACCATTGCACTTTTGTTACTATTTACTTTTTTTCAATTACTCTTGTGATAAAAATGAAGGAAATATGCCCTAGAGGCAATAATAAAGTTGTTATTTTATATTTCCTTATACCATGATAAATGTTTATTATTCATGCTAGAATTGTATTAACCGGAAACTTGATACATGTGTGGATACATAGACAAAACACCGTGTCCCTAGTAAACCTCTACTAGACTAGCTCGTTAATCAAAGATGGTTAAGTTTCCTAACCATGGACATGTGTTGTCATTTGATGAGTGGGATCACATCATTAGGAGAATGATGTGACGGACAAGACCCGTCCTTTAGCATAGCATATTGATCATTCAGTTTTATTGCTATTGCTTTCTTCATGTCAGATACATATTCCTTTGAATATGAGATTATGCAACTCCTGGATACCGGAGGAATACCTTGTGTGCTACCAAACGTCACAACATAACTGGGTGATTATGAAGTTGCTCTACAGGTATCTCCGAAGGTGTTTGTTGGGTTGGCATAGACCGAGATTAGGATTTGTCACTCTGAGTATTAGAGAGGTATCTCTGGGCCCTCTCGGTAATGCACATTATAAGAAGCCTTGCAAGCAAAGTCACTAATGAGTTAGTTACAAGAGATGTATTACGGAACGAGTAAAGAGACTTGCCGGCAACGAGATTGAACTAGGTATGTGGATACCGATGATTGAATCTCAGGCAAGTAACATACCGATGACAAAGGGAATAACGTATGTTGTCATAATGGTTCGACCGATAAAGATCTTCGTAGAATATGTAGGAGCCAATATGAGCATCCAGGTTCCGCTGTTGGTTATTGACCGGAGAGGTGCCTCGGTCATGTCTACATAGTTCTCGAACCTGTAGGGTCTGCACACTTAAGGTTCGATGACGATTTAGTATTATATGAGTTATGTGATTTGGTGACTGAATGTTATCCGGAGTCTCGGATGAGATCACGGACATGGCAAGCAGTCTCAAAATGGTTGAGAGGTAAAGATTGATATATAGGACGATGGATTCGGACACCAGAAGTGTTTTGGAGGGTATCAGATACTTATCGGGTCACCGGAAGGTGTTTCGGGTACCCCCGACAATCCTATGGGCCATATGGGCCTTGTTAAGGAAGTTAAGGAACACACCATCCCACAAGGGGCTGGTGCGCCCTATAAGGCTATAGGAGGAGGAGAAGGAAATGGGGGAAGGGAAAGGAAAGTGTGGATTAGGATTCCCACTTCCTTCCCTCATCCCCCTCTTTCCTTCCCCTTCAGGGCTTGTTCGGTTAATCCTCCTCCCAGGAGGATTGGAGGGTGTCGGTGTTCTAGGACCGGGGGTGCCCAAACTAGCCTGTGAGCGTGGCTCCACCAACAGCCTAGTACGGCCCAGCTTCAGCAGCGACCCCCCAAGACCCTCGCAAGGGGCCGAACCTCGTGAGGCGGACGACACCAAAACCTCCCTGGGGGTGGCTTCACTAGGACAGCTCCCGAGGGGCGGAGATATCTATGCAAGGGGCACCTCGTGAGGGTCACGTGACATGAGCCATTGCGACCAAGGCCAGGCGGGCGCCAGCGGGTGCAGTGTACCAGTTTCCTCTTTGGTGCTAAGGAGGCAAGCGCAGGCGCGGGGTCTCGAGGCATCAGGCAAAGGTTTCCATATCGGTGCAACAAGACCAAGACCGCCAGGACGGCAGGACGGAGGTCATCGCGGAGCCCACAGCAGCATCACCACCAGAGCCTTTGATAGGTGAAGACCACCTTTTGTCAGGATAGCTTGTACTAGTTGTCCCCCCTTCGAACTTGGCCGTTGTGGGATCCCTTCCCACCTAACATTTGGAAAGAGGACCAAGGCCACTATAAATAGGACCTAGCCACCACCAGAGGGGGATCAGATCCATTCTACCCGGACGAGCTCACCAGCTCATCTAGCTCAAGAACACCTCACCTCCTGAGGCGGTTCATCCACTATACTAGTTCATCCTCACCCCCACGAGGCAATCCACCCACAAACTGGAGTAGGGTATTACACCGCAAGGTGGCCCAAACCAGTATAAACCCCCGTGTCTCGTGTTCTTTGGGTCCATCGAGCTAGACCATGGGACCATTGAGTGAGCGAGCTAGGAAGAGAGTGTTCTTCGTGCACACCCCAGAGTTCGAACCTCACAAGGGTTTGCCGGAACCCGTAATCCGACATTTGGCGCGCCAGGTAGGGGTGCACTGAAACCTCTTTTCCGCCGATCGACGTCCCACTGATCCACCGCTTCCATGGATGACGCTCGTCGAGCCCATGCTATGCGTCGAGACGCTCTCAACGCTCGTGTCGCCGAGACGGCGCCGGTCGGCGGGCCTCCTCATCGCTCTCCATCACCCGCTGCCAATGCCACCACCGGCCCGGCGGGGAACGAGCAGCAAGCTTTGTTGCTGCACCCCTACGTGCGGAGGGACGGACGCACCGCCACCTCGTCATTGACTCCGGCCGGCTTGTCGTCCCACGCTCGCCGCGGGCCCGCGGACGCGCAGGCCGTGCTGCTCATGGCGCGCGAGCCCCTATGTTACTACCCCGTCGATGACCTCTATGAGGACTGACTGGACCACATCGCCGAACTCATCAGCGCCGCTAGGCCTCTCCTACACCGTCCCTTTCGCTGCCTCGTCCACCACCTGCTGCGGGCGGCGTAGCTCATGGAGCACCTCTGCCACCTCCACATCAAGACATCGCCCTCGCACCAAGACGTGTGGCCCCGCGGCGCGACCCACCGCGCAGGGCGCCTGCGCATGAAGAAGGAAGCTGCCGGGAAATCCCGCGGATGCAAGAAGATGCTCCTACACTCCCAACACCACCAGGTCAAGACCGTGCGCCTCCTGCGGCGGCGGCGGCGCGTGGGTACCAAGACTAGGCTCCACCTCCACGACGGGCTCCAGTCACCACCGCGGGTTGCCGAGCCTTCACCCCCGAGCTGCGCGGTGTTATCTGGCCCGACAAGTTCAAGCCCGACCTGCCTCTGCGCTATGACGGCACCCCCGACCCTGCCAAGTTCTTGCAACTCTACGAGTTGAGCATCGAGGCGGCCAATGGCGACGAGAAAGTTATGGCGAACTGGTTTCCCATGGCTCTCAAAGACGGCGCGCACTCGTGGCTCTTGAACTTGCCCGCGGGATCGATCTCCTCCCGGGGAGAGATGCGTGAGCGCTTCGTCGCCAACTTCCAAGGCACTCGCGACCACCCGCCTGCCGTTGGTGACCTGCGGCGCATCAAGAAGCAGCCAGGGGAGACCCTGCAGAAGTACATCCAGCGTTTCAACAGCATTCGCCTCGAGATCCCCAAGGTAATGGACGAGGCCATCATGTGAGCATTTTCCGACGGCGTCCGTGATGTCAAGATGAAGGAGGAGCTCTCCATACACGAGGACCTGTGCACGGCTCTGGAGATGTTCAACATGGCGACCAAGTGCGCGAGAGATGAGGAGGGACGCCTTTCCCTCCTCGAGCTTCCAGCTGCCGACCCAAAAGACAAGAAGGCCAAGACCAAGGATGTGAAGCGCAAGGGGGCTGTCATGCTCGCGGCGGAGCCAGAGATGAAGCGCGGCCTGCAACCACCCCGAGTCATCCAAGGCCAACAGCCCGTTCTGCGCTTTCCACAACATGCACAGCCACAACACCAACAACTGTCAGGAGCTCAGGGCCATCCGTGACAGGCGCTTCGGTCTACACCCCGAGCGCAATGACTGAGGCTATGGCCGTGGAGGAGGCCGAAGTAGAGGATGCTGGGACGTCCGCGGCCCCCGCCAGGAGTGGCATGACCAGCCTCACGAGGATCGCTGGTAGGACCGGCCTTGCGAGGAACGCCCTCAGGGCAATGTTGTCCTCCCTCCGCTGCCGCCACCGCCAAGAAGGAACGACGACCATCAACAAGACGAGGGGGTTTGGGGCTTCCAGGAGCCTCGTGCCATCGCTTGCATCTTGGGTGGCGCTCAGGCCCCAGCCTCTCAGTGCATCTTCAAGCAGTTTGCTCGCGAGGTGAATGCAGCCCTCCCCAGGCTCGAGGCCACGTGCCCGCCCAGGTGGTCCAAGTACACCATTACCTTCAGCTCATCTGACCAGCTCAAGTGTGCGGCAACTGCCGGCGTCCTCCTGATGCTTTGCTCGCCCATCATCAGCAACGTCCTCATCACTAAGACCCTCATTGATGGCGGCGCATGGCTCAATGTCCTTTTCGTTGAAACGTTCGACCGCCTCCAAGTGTCGTATGATCAGCTCCAGCCAACCAAGCCCTTCTCATGGCGAGGACGACAAGCTGCGCGTCTGCGTCAACATCCCAGGGCTCAACAGGGCTACATCCCAAGAGCGTTTCTGGCCCTCGCGCATTGGTCGATGCGAGGGTCCATCTCACAGCTATGTTCGCATATCATTCGGCCTGCCGAACGCGGCTGTCACCTCCCAGCGCCACCCGAGGAGCATTTTGGCGGCTCAGGAGGCTAGGCATCACGCAGTCCTGGCGGAAATGGCGCCCGTTCTTCATGAGACTCCTGGGCCCCCAGAGCCTCCCGAGGCTCTGGACTCAGGCAACTCGCGAGGAGCAACTTCTTCAACGTGCGTCTTCAGCCACTTCAACACCTCCCCAGCGATGGTACCAGGTGACTCTTTCTGATTCATTCAGTTGGGGGAGCCCCTTGGGCAGCATTATCCCCAAGTCGCACGGGCCTGTCCCTGCGACATGTATCCTTTTGCATCTCTAGCTTACTCTGTTGGGGGCGCCCCTTGGGATGCATCATCCCCAGGTCGCATGGGTCCGTCCCTATGGCATGTATCGCATTTACCTGAATTAGCTTGTCTCCTTCCATGAGCTACCTTATGTTTATCACTTGCCAGTCCGACACTTCAATGCCATGAACGTCATGCACCCTTGCGAACCCACCCACGACTGCCTCATGATTAAGGGCTGGCACGACGTCTGTGCTCGTGTCTGTCCCTGCAGCGTCGCTAAATCCAAGTGGCTGAGCTCTGGCTCACGGGCTAGATCCGTGTATTTCACCTCCCATGGTCCTTGGTACTTGGCCCTCACATGAGCTAATCGTGGGTGGATGAGCTAGGGCGCGTGACCCGGTGCCTCGCCACCATGGGAACCGCCCGCCGGTTGTCTTTCTTTAGGATTTTTCACATGAGAAGACTAGGCACGATGTCTATGCTCGGGTCCATCCCTACGGCGTCAATAAACCCAATGGTTGAGCTTTGTCTGGCGGGCTGGCCCCGTTCACGTCACCTCCTGGGGTCGTTGGTGTTTGGACTTCTCATGTGATCACCTCAGGAGATTCACTTGGCGCAGGTTGTCTAACCATCTCGCAGGGACACCTTAGCTGACAAGAATCAAGTTCGGGCGCAACCCGCCTTGAGGTAGGGCCTCGTGAGTCCCGCGCTAGCTCATGAGTGCCCAGATACACCTCATCTAGCCCTGCCATGCAAGCCATGTGTCAGGGCGGGGTTGTACCCGCCCCGGGGGTTCCACTCAGAGGGAGCCCCCACCCACACACCAGTGGAAGCACCATGCTCCGCGCTGGCAGTCGACACTGTCAAGGCGCGGCTATGTCGTGCAAGTGCAGAAGCACCATGCTCCGCACTGGTGATAAATAACTGAGGGCGGCCCCATGGCCGCATCAACCTCGGGGAGCCACCAGGCTCAGTGGCCAGCCTCATCGCAACACTTTCCCCCTGGGAGAGTCGCGCGAGGGGGCCGGGCACGGGGGCTGTGCTCAGGTCACGCCTAGCGTACACCACCCTGCCATGTCCCTCGGACCTAGTCGTCGCGCATCCCTCCCGAGCGGGACCTCAGCAAGGAAAGGTATGGAGGTCTGTTTGCGCGTCAAGGGTGACTCCTGAGCATCGCGACTCAGGAGCCTAACTGGTCACGTAGCCCCTCACCCCTTGTCCTCGTCGTGGTGATCCGGACGACCCAACAGCGGCTGAGGTACTACGACAAGGACATGAACGAAGGGCCTCAGGGGTTGTGGTCGCCCCCTTCTTCTTCTTCACCACCGACGTTGGCCTATAAGTGCAAGGGGAGACGTCAAGAAACTACGGCAAGGACATGAACGAAGGATCAGGACGAAGCGCTTACTGGTCTACAACGGCGTACTCCCTCGCCCTCTTCTGGAGCACCAGCCCGAAGGCTTCGCGGCCTGGGGCACTGGAACACGAGCCCCAGGGGTAGGCAAGGGCGTGACGGCCAGACCCGCAGCAGCACCGACTGGCGACGGAGCAGAAGCGTCGCCTCGAGAGATCAGCATCGATCTGCTCTTCTCCGGGACCCCGGCCGGCGGCTTCTTTGGAGGGGTGCCCTCGGACCTAATCATGACCCCGGCGGGGTTCGGTAACTCCCTCACCGGATGCTCGCCGACCTCGACGTCGTCAGGGAAGATGCGGAGGAGATCCGCCACGCGAGGAGGAGAAGTCTCCCCCGCCCCCTCCTGGGTCACCTCCGAGTCATGCCTCTACTCCTCGCCGGACTCGCCGGAGGACACCATCACCGGGGCCGCCGCCACTGGGGCCCCGGTAGGCGCCGGCGGCTCGAGCCCGCGCTCGTTGAAGACAGGCATGCGGCGGCGATCTTTGCCCCATCCGGGCGGTGGTACAACGGAAGATGGGTATCAGGCGGGTACCCATGATCCTCCGCAACCAAGAGGTGGAGAACCTTGTCCAGCTCCTCGTCGGACAAGGCATCCGGGCACAGGCGGAGGTCACCTCCTTCTTCCAACAACCTCCACAAGGATCGCGAGCACGCCTGGAGTGGGGCCAAGCGTTGCGATAGGAACTCCTTGACGATCATGGCCCCCATCAACTTCTCCGCCTTTGGATCGTCCGGCTTCAGGTCGGCCGCCACCCTCCCCAACATCTGCTCCGCCCGCGGGTCGGTGAGCTTCGCGCTATTCCACCCCTCGTGAGGCACTGGCCTCCCCGTCGGCAGCACTAGCCGAGGGTAGGGCCTCTTGGCATCCATAAGGATCCATTTGTTTCGGAAGCCCTTTGCCTTCTTCTCGGCTCTCGAGATTGTGTTGCTTCCGTTTGCCGCAACAAAGTTGGCGCACCCCAAGCATGGGCCATCCTTATTCCGGAGGTAGAAGAAATGGCGAAGTAGCACCACGGATGGCATCACCCCCACGAATGCTTCGCAGTAGAAGGCGAAGATCGACAGGAGGAGGCGGGAATTGGGATGAAGATGGAGGGCGTGAAGCTTGTAATGGTGGAGGACGGCATAGAGAAATTCAGAGAAAGGGGGGACCAGCCCCATGAAGACGCTATGCATGAAGAAGGGGTAGAAGGTACTACCTGAGGCCTCTAGCTTGTCGGAGCCGTCCTGAAGCGCGGTCTCTCCGCCCTCATTGATGTCGCCCGCCGCCATTAGGAGCGCGGTGGCGAAGTTCTTCTCCAAGACATTGGGCACGCTCAGGGCGGGCTCGAACCAGGAAGGCGAGCGCACGGCCTTCGCCTTGTCGGACGCCATCGGCTGCAAGCTTGGGGAGGAGTCCTAGAGGATCTGGAGTCTCTCGGGGCGAGAAGAAGGGGATCTGGAGCAAGACAAAGGAAGATAATTAAGACTCTATAGCATGCACTGGCCTTTTGTCAGGCGACAATGGTTGCCGAGGCTGCGTGGGGAAGCGAAGGTGCCCGCGTCCCACCAATCGCCACATGTAAATAAAGGCCGCAGGCGGTTGGGGCCCGCGGCGCTCCGCACTTGCCCTTTGGCTTCGCCTCAAAGCCAAGTCCGAGCACGCCTTGGGCCCGGGGGCTACTATCGATGTTCTGGGACCGGGGGTGCCCAAAGTTGCCTGCCTGCGACCCGCGTGCGTGGCTCCACCAACGGCTTGGTATGGCCCAGCTTCAGGAGTGACCACCCAAGACCCTCGCGAGGGGCCAAGTCTCACGAGGCGGACGACACCAAGACCTCCCTAGGGGTGGCCTCACGAGGCCGGCTCCCGAGGAGCGTAGATATCTATGCAAGGGGCACCTCATGAGGGCCACGTGACGTGAGCCATGACGACCAAGGCCAGGCTGGCGCCAGTGGGCGCAGTGTATCGGTTTCCTCTTTGGTGCTAAGGAGGCAAGCGCAGGCGCGGGGTCCCGAGGCATCAGACAAAGGTTTCCATATCGGTGCAACAAGACCAAGACCGCCAGGACGGCAGGACGGAGGTCATTGCGGAGCCCACAACAGCATCACCACCAGAGCCTTTGACAGGCGAAGACCACCTTTTGTCAGGATAGCTTGTACTAGTTTTCCCCCTTCAAACTTGGCCATTGTGGGATCCCTTCCCGCCTAACATTTGGGAAGAGAACCAAAGCCACTATAAATAGGACCTAGCCACCACCATAGAGGGGGATCGGATCCATTCCACCCGGATGAGCTCACCAGCTCATCTAGCTCAAGAACACCACACCTACTGAGGTGGTTCATCCATTGTACTAGTTCATCCTCAGCCACACGAGGCAATCCACCCACAAACTGGAGTAGGGTATTACACTGCAAGGTGGCCCGAACCAGTATAAACCCCCGTGTCTCTTGTTCTTTGGGTCCGTCGAGCTAGGCCGTGGGATCGTTGAGCGAGCGAGCTAGGAAGAGAGTGTTCTTCGTGCGCACCCTAGAGTTCGAACCTCACAAGGGTTTGCCGGAACCCGTAATCCGACAGAGGGGATTGGCAAGAATTGAGATGTATTTTGACTTATAAGAGGTTTAAATCCCCCTCAAACCCCTTCAACCCCCTCGGATCCACACGCAACCGAACAAGGCCTCATGCATACATGGAAAGGGGGCGCAGGGCAAGGCAGGGCCCCTAGGGGCGGCGGCCAACCCTAGGGCGCCCCTGGCTGCCTCTCCTCTCCCTCCCACCTATATATATGTGGGGAGGGGGCGCCAATAATACACACCAACAATCTGTTACCCGTGTGCGGCGTCCCCTCCACAGATTACACTGAGGGAGTCCTAGATTAAGGGGTCCTCGGATGGTCGGGCTATGTGACATGGGCCGGACTGATGGGCCCTAAAGATATGAGATAGAAGGCCTTCCCCCGTGTCCAGATGGGACTCTGCTTTGCATAGACGGCAAGTTTGGCGATCGGATGTGTAGTTTCCTTTCTTTGTAAATCGACTCTGTACAACCCTAGCCCCCTCCGGTGTCTATATAAACTAGAGGGTTTAGTCCATAGAGGTAATCCCAAAATCATACATGCTAGACATTTAGGGTTTAGCCATTACAATCTCGAGGTACATCGACTCTTGTAACCCCTATAGTCATCAAAGTCAATCAACCAAGAAGTAGGGTATTACTCCATTAAGAGGGCCCAAACCTGGGTAAACATTGTGTCCCTGTCTCCTGCTACCTTCGATCCTCAGACGCATAGTTCGGGACCCCCCTACCCGTGATTAGCCGGTTTTGACACCGACTTTGGTGCTTTCATTGAGAGTTCCTTTGTGTCGTTAATAGAAGGATCGATGGCTCGCCTTGTCATCAATGACAAAATCACCTCTGGAAGGGCCATAGTTCCGGGGCAGATCCTCCATCTCGGTAGTTTTGCCGTGGGTGCCCGCTCGGCCGTTAAGCCAAAGGCGTTCCCCCAAATCGCCAAAAATCATCTCCGCATCAGCCTCGAACACTCCGACAAGATGGATCTGGCAGATATTTTGTCCTTGAACAAACTGCTAGATCACATTGCCGCCTTGGGGGTCACAATAGACTATGATCAGATTGGGCTTAAACCTGATCAAAGGGAAATCAGGTCCCCGCCGACCACCCATCTGATGGCGGTTGTGGAGGAACAAGCCGAAGGTACCTCTCCTCCTATGCTGAGAACAAGCTATGTTCGGATTTCTGAGCCTTGGGAGCCGGATACCCATCTTCGGGAAGATACCTCCTATCCTCCAAACATAGAACCATGCGCTAAGCCTGAAAACTCCCAGGACACTCCGGATCCTGGGCTAGCAACCTCAAAAATTCTTCAATCTTCGGATTCCACAGCAGGTCAGGGTTCGGATTTAACTCCGCCCACCCACTATCGTGGTTCTAAGTCTGACAGTAGTGTAGGGGGGTAAGTATTGAGAGGCAAGATCTTAGCTATGGAGAAGTTGTAAGCACGCAAGGTTTACGAGTTCAGGCCCTTCTCGGAGGAAGTAATAGCCCTACGTCTCGGAGCCCGGAGGCGGTCGACTGGATTATGTGAATATGAGTTACAGAGGTGCGAACCCTTGTCTCGGTGGAGGGGGGTGGCTTATATAGAGTGCGCCAGGACCCCGGCCAGCCCATGTTACCAAGGGTTCAATGTACATTAAGGCGGGGCGTTACTGGTAACGCTGGTAATAAAGTGCTATGATGACCATAAAAGCTATTTAATGACCGATCGTTAGCATGCGGAGTGACTTTAGGTCTCCTGGCCGTCGAGTGATTGGGTCTCGGTCGAGTGATGCTTCTTGGTCGAGTGTCTTCGAGTCTGTCGAGTGGGACACCTTCAAGTCGATTGAAAGGTGATTTCTTCTAGAGATGTCCTTGGGTAGGGCAGTTAGGACAGGTCCATGACCCTACCCTAGGTACATAGCTTCATCATTAGCCCTCGAATGGATCGAGGTTTGAGTGGGGAAGGAGTTGAGAACTTCTCCACCTCGTTTTTCATGCCGTGAGCATATCTTGTTTCAGATCAACGGACCTGAGTGATGACAGCAACTTCCTTTTCAGTCACCTTGATCCATTCTTAATTCTTCGTTGAGTGGGTTTCTTTACTTGTAAGGCTCCGAGTGATGGTGCGGAGGAGATCTTTGGTCTGACAAGTTGTTTGCTGCGCGCAGATTTCGTGGGATCCGAATTTTGGGAAGCGCGCGGGACGGGGAGACCACAGTAATCGGATGGGATAGAGCGGAGCCGCCTCGATCCCCGCGCCACCTTTTTCACCATGTATCGCGCGCGCGGTCGTTACGTGATTTGACAGAGCCACCTGGGCCTACCCGTCAGCCACTCGGAAGCGGCCTGATATAAAGCGCCGGACCGGAGTCTCCCGAACAGTGCATCTCATTACCTCTTCTCTTCCTCACGCCCCTCCGCTGCGCTCGCTCTCACCCCAGCGCCACCGCACCGTACGCATCTCGCCGGCGACAATGGGGAAGGAGAAGACAGCGGCTCTGGAGTAGGCAAAGAAGGCGACAGCGAGGTCGAAGGGGAAGGCAACCAGCCGGGGCGGATCTTCCTCGCGGTCCGGCCTGCCGAGGGGCTGGATCCAGGGCGACTGGATCCACTCGAGGATCTCCCAAGAAGACCTCGACGACTTGGTCGAAGGGGGGCTGATTCCCTACGACTCGGCGCGGCTTCCGGGGAAGGAATCTGAGCCGCAGCCTCGGGAGGGTGAGCGTGTTCTTCTTGCCACCCAAGTCGACCGTGGATTTTCCTTGCCCCCTCACCCCTTCTTCCAAGGGTTTCTGAACTTCTTTGGGGCACAACTCCACCATTTTACCCCCAACTCAATCATTTATCTCGCCGCTTTCATTTCTTTGTGTGAGAACTTCCTGGGTTGTTGGCCTCACTGGGGTCTCTTCAAGCATATTTTCACTTGTTGCTCCCAGACAGTGAAAAAGGCTAATCCGAGTGACGAGAGGACCCAAGTGATCCAGATGTGTGGGGGTCTTGGCATCCAGACGAGAGGGAAAAGCTCCTTTCCAGCCATGATTCTTCCCGACTCAGTTCGCGGATGGTAGTCGACCTGGTTTTACTGTAAAGACCAGTCGACGCCAGGGCAATCGACTGGCCTCCCTCCCTTTACCATGGACCGAGTGGAAAAACCCTCCCCTTTGAAGGTGCTCCCGGAGGAGAAGGCGCACGTGAAGGTGTTGGTCAACCGAGTGGTCCAGCTTATTCGTGACGGGGTCACTGGTATGGATCTCTTGGAGGTCTTCCTTCAGCGGCACATCCAGCCTCTCCAAGCCCGAGACCATCCGATGTGGATGTATTCGGGTCTTGAAGACTCCACTCGGATCCACCCGGAGGAGGTCGACGATGACACACTGGAGAAGTGGCTGTCTGGCATTACCGGGAATAAGGACAATCCGAGGGGAGCCAGGAGAGTCCCTCCATTCGACCAGTCTCACGCACTAGAGCAGGTCTGATTCTGAGTTTTTGCTTGCAATCTGAATTCGCTCGCGTAGCTGCCTATATTGCGTCAACTGACTTTGATCTACCTGCTTTCTTTCAGGCCATTATTGAAATTTATTCAATGCCCAACGGGGAGCAAGAGCAAGCTCTGGAAGGCGAGGCGAGTGGCGGCAAAAGTGGCGAGTGGACTTCCGATGGTGAAGGGGATGGAGGAAGCGACGACTCAAGCGATGGAGAAGAAGTCGAGTCGCCTCCTCGCAGGGAGAGGCGATCCAAGCTTGACCAAGAACGGCGGAGTGCCCGTGACAAGGCAACTGCTCCGGCTGGTCAGTCTTTGAAGCGCCCTCGGATCTCTTCACCAACCCCGACTGAGAAGGTGCCAAAGCACCCCAGAGCTGCAGAGCCGAAGACTCGGAAGGCGTTGCCGAAAATCAAGATTGATATCCCCGTCGCTTCCGCGTGAGTGTCTCTCTTTGCATTCACTCGACGCTCCGCACTGTTTGTTTTTCTTGTTTTAACTGGATGAACTTTGGAACTGTCAGCGCTGCTACCTCCGGGACCTCAGCTTACAGGGACAAAGATGAGGTGATGGAGGATGCGGTCACTTCTAATCCGGGTATGATTCCTGCCATACTGTCTTTATTTTGGTCAATTCAACTGCAACGCGTACCATTGGGTGATGTGATTTTGACGATTGAACTTTGCATAGCTCCCAACATTATTGACCTCCCTGATGATGATGAAGAGCCCGAGAGGCCTTCGACGAGGAAAAATAGGTGAGCTCCTGCAAGCGAGGCGCTACAGACGACGCTGAGGGCGGAACCAGTTGTTCAGGACACTGGCGACGTCAATCGGGGTTCTGTTACCTTCGCTGAGCCGCTGTCGAGTGCCTTGCCTTCTTTGTCGACTGCTCAGGCCCCTGTCGACCCGCCTTCAGTTTTTGCGACCCATCATGTCCTAGAGGACGAGGTGAATGCTGCTAAGGAAGCCATACGCCAGGCGGGCATTATGATGGAGAAGATGAAGACGGTGCGGGACGCCAGCCAAGCCGCCTATGATCCCAGCTCAGCTCTCCAGAGCAACGTTTAGGTTAGTTGGTCGCCGCTTGTTCTGTTAGGATATGCTACCTGAAGATTCTTTCTGAAAACCTTTGCATCTGTACACCCACTGGGTGTGTCGATTGAATTTTTGGACTAGTGGGGGCATGCTGAGTGCACCCACTGGGTGTAGTCCCCGAGACTACGGTGGACTGCTGGCAGTCGACTATAGTCTTTGTATTTTGTCGAATGTATAAACCGAACTGGTAGTTTGTCTCTTCCACTCGACTTCGGCGGGCCGGTCGAGTGGGATCAGAACCGGTGGGGGCACGCTAAGTGCACCCACTGGGTGTAGTCCCCGAGACTACAGTGGACTGCTGGCAGTCGACTGTAGTATGAGTTCTACTTTCTCTTCTTTTTTTGAACCCGACTTCGGTGGGCCGGTCGAGTGGGATCAGAACCGGTGGGGGCACGCTAAGTGCACCCACTGGGTGTAGTCCCCGAGACTATGGTGGACTGCGGGCAGTCGACCGTAGTCTTAGTATTTATTGCCTTTGTTGTTTTTTTGCTTAAAAATAACTTCTCCCCTTTGATTTCAGAAATCTTGTGATCTTGGAGCTCACTTTGCTGACTCGGGAAGCAGCAGATTCAACTGAACCTTGACTTGGAGCTGGCCAGGACAGAGCTGCAAAAGGTCAGAGACGGCGCCGCAGGTAAGACGAGTTTGTCGACTGGTCAGTTTTAGGCTTGGGTACCCTTCTGCTATTTCTGAATCAATCATCATTTCTTTGCAGAAAAACTGAGAGAAGCTCTGGCGAAGAAGGATCAGGATTTGGCCGCTGCTCATAAGGAGGCTGACGACAAGATCGCTCTGGCCGAATAGAAGCTGGCTTCGGTTGGCCAGTTGGAAGAAGAGAATACCAGGCTGAAGACTGCTCTGAATGACTCCAACAAGGAGTGCTCGCGCTGGAAGAAGGCGAATCTCGTCCAGGGCGAGAAAATGGAAGGCATTGCTCGCAGGAGGGATGATCTGGAGAATTATCTGAGAAGTCTTGCCAAGAAGCTGTTCATCAAGCTTGAAGGTGCACATTCTGTTCCGACTGACTTTTTTTTGGAGTCGACTCAGCGTACGAAAATTGACTTATCCTTGGATCATGAATGCAGAGTTTTGCTAGAACTTTGAAGAGGAGACTGGGCGGATCGAGCCTGGTTTGGATCCAATCAACTCTCCCGTTAAAGATGAAACTGCCATGAATCTGCTCCGTCTGGAATCTCGCATCGACAGTACCGTGGACTACTTGGCTCGACTGAAGGTCGCCATGTCACGGATTGACACGACACTTTGGCCAGAGGCTGTGCTCCAAAATGATATTGAGTCCCTGATGACTCGACTAAATGAAAAATCCCCGACCGAGTGCAGGAGTGGAAGAAGTCTGCTGCTCGGTGTGGCGCTGACGTGGCTCTGTCTTTGGTTCGTGTCCACTGCAAGGAGGTGTGATAGGACAAACTGGCAGTAATCAAGGTCGCCAACACCCAGAAGCATGACTTCCGAACCTTTATGGAGACTTTCATCGCTGCAGCCACTCGGATAGCCGATGGCATCGATCTGGATGAGTTCGTTGAGCCTGCCAGCCCTCCTCCCGCGGAGTGAACAAACTCGTATGTCCCACCTTAAATTTTCCTCGGAATGCCGAGTGGTTTTTGTAACCGTTAAACTTTTTCGGGCTGCATGCCCGAATACTTCGATCTGTGATCTGGCACCTTTGGAATTTACCTGAACTTGGTTTACCGTTGAATATCTTTATGAATCTCCTGCTGAGTGAACCCATTCTTCATTCGAGACAACTTTTGCATTCGCAGCGCAGCTCCGAAGGAGAGGGAAGCAGTCGACCCATGTCTTGTATTTGTGGCGAAGCTCTCCAGGGGAAGGCGGCGATCGACCCATACCCTGTTACTGCAGAGTGGGACGGAGCGCACATTGTATTTGTGGCGAAGCTCTCCAGGAGAAGGTGGCAGTCGACCCGCCCCTCGTCGTCCTTGAGGAATGAGATGTGTTTCATACTTAGGCGAGTTCTGGACTGCAGCTAAGTCTCCAAGTGAGAGAACTTGGGCGAGTGCTGGACTGCAGCTAAGCCCCCGAGTGGGAGGATTGCTCTCCACTCGGTAGGATTTTTTCAAACTTAGGCGAGTGCCGTACTGTAGCTTAGTCTCTAAGTGAGAGAACTTAGGCAAGTGCTGGACTGCAGCTAAGCCCCCGAGTGGGAGGATTGCTCTCCACTCGGTAGGATTTTTTCAAACTTAGGCGAGTGCCGGACTGTAGCTAAGTCTCTAAGTGAGAGAACTTAGGCGAGTGCTGGACTACAGCTAAGCCCTCGAGTGGGAGGATTGCTCTCCACTCGGTAGGATTTTTTCAAACTTAGGCGAGTGCTGGACTGCAGCTAAGCCCCCGAGTGGG
>NC_057800.1:644014035-644030063 GCF_018294505.1 Triticum aestivum
AGGTGAGAGAACTTAGGCGAGTGCTGGACTGCAGCTAAGCCCCCGAGTGGGAGGATTGCTCTCCAATCGGTAGGATTTTTTCAAACTTAGGCAAGTGCCGGACTGCAGCTAAGTCTCCAAGTGAGAGAACTTAGGCGAGTGCTGGACTGCAGCTAAGCCCCCGAGTGGGAGGATTGCTCTCCACTCGATAGGATTTTTTTAAACTTAGGCGAAACGGATTCGCAGCTAAGCCCCCGAGTGGGAGGATTTCTCTCCACTCGGTAGGATTTTTTCAAACTTAGGCGAAACGGATTCGCAGCTAAGCCCCCGAGTGGGAGGCTGGCTCGCCACTCGGTAGGAAACTGTTTTTACAAACTTAGGCGAAGCGGATTCGCAGCTAAGCCACCCACTGGGGGATTTCTTACACAAACAAAAAACAATGATAATCACTGGGAAAATTATAATGCTCTTGTCTTTGATAAATGAACTATAGGAGTTTTTCTAATTACATCTCATCCGAGTGAGAATTTAAGTATAAAAGGGGCGGAGTAGCTCCGCATTCCAGGCTCGTGGCTCATCAATCTGGCGATCGACATTGTAGAGGTGGTATGCTCCATTGTGGAGGACTCTGGTGACTATGAAGGGGCCTTCCCAAGTAGGAGCGAGCTTGTGTGGTTTCTGCTGATCCACTCGGAGGACTAAGTCTCCTTCTTGGAAGGCTCGGCTCTTCACGTTTCTGGCATGGAATCGACGCAAGTCTTGCTGATAGATGGTCGATCGAATCAAGGCCATTTCTCTTTCTTCTTCTAGGAGGTCGACTGTGTCCTGCCGGGCTTGTTCTGCTTCATCTTCTGAGTAGAGCTCGACTCTGGGAGCGTTGTGAAGCAGGTCACTCGGTAAGACTGCCTCGGCTCCATAGACCAGAAAGAATGGGGTTCTTCCAGTCGATCGATTCGGGGTTGTCCTCAATCCCCAAAGGACTGATGGAAGCTCGTCGACCCATGCACCTGCTACGTGCTTGAGATCGCGCATCAATCGGGGTTTCAGTCCTTTGAGAATTAGGCCGTTTGCCCTTTCTGCTTGCCCATTCGACTGAGGGTGAGCGACCGAAGCATAGTCGACCCAAGTGCCCTGAGAGGCGCAAAAGGCCCCGAATTTGTCGGAATCGAAGTTTGACCCATTGTCGGTGATGATGCTGTGTGGAACTCCATATCTGAATATCAACTCTTTGATGAAACTGATAGCGTTGCAAGCATCAAGATTCTTGATAGGCTTGGCTTCAATCCATTTGGTGAACTTGTCGACTGCTACCAGCACATGAGTGAAGCCGCTCCTGCCTGTTCTCAGTGGTCCAACCATGTCCAACCCCCAAACAGCGAAAGGCCAGACGAGTGGAATGGTTTTCAGGGCTGACGCGGGCTTGTGTGGCATATTGGAGTAATACTGACATCCTTCACATTTGTTGACTATCTCTTTGGCCATCTCATTGGCTCTTGGCCAGTAGAACCCCGCTCGGTATGCTTTAGCCACAATGGTCCGAGAGGACGCATGATGACCACAGGTCTCCGAGTGGATATCGTTAAGGATCATCTGACCTTCTTCTGGTGTAATACACTTCTGGCCGATCCCAGTCGCACTTTCTCTATATAACTGTCCCTTTATGACTGTAGAGGCCTTGGATCGACGGACGATCTGTCGAGCCTCTTCTTCGTCTTCTGGGAGTTCTTTCCTTAGGATGTACGCGATGTACGGTTCTGTCAAGACGGGAGTGATAACCAAGACTTCCATGATCAGGCCGACCACAGTTGGAACTTCAACTTCAGTCGGATCCGTGGCACTTTTTGGCTGCGGGGCCTCTTCAGTGAAGGGATCCTCCTGGACTGATGGTGTGTGGATGTGTTCTAAAAACACATTGCTGGGAATGGCTTCTCTTTTGGAACCTATTTTTGCCAGATCATCAACTGCTTGATTTTTCAGTCGGGGTATGTGATGAAGCTCTAACCCCTCAAATTTCTTCTCCAGCTTTCTCACTGCATTGCAATAACTAGTCATGGCTGGACTTCCAACGTCCCATTCCTTCATCACTTGATTGACCACCAAATCTAAGTCGCCATAGACCATGAGGCGACGGACGCCGAGTGAAATGGCCATGCGCAACCCATATAAAAGTGCTTCATATTCTGCCTCGTTGTTAGAGGAATCAAAGTGTATTTGAAGAACATATCTGAGTTTATCTCCTCTGGGGGAGACCAACACCACTCCGGCGCCGGAACCATTTAGCATCTTGGAACCGTCAAAGAACATGGTCCAATGCTCCAAGTGAACCTGAGTCGGCAGTTGTTGTTCAATCCATTCGGCGACGAAATCCACGATTGCCTGGGACTTGATAGCTTTCTTTGCCTCAAACTTGATATCTAGAGGAAGGAGTTCAATTGCCCATTTTGCCACTCGACCAGTTGTGTCCCTGTTATGCAAGATCTCTGACAACAGAGCGTCACTGACGACTATAATGGAATGATCTGAGAAGTAGTGGGCAACTTTCTTTGTGGTCATATAAATCCCATATACGAGCTTCTGATAATGAGGATATCTTTGCTTCGATGGGGTCAATACTTCAGAAATATAATACACAGGGCGCTGAACTTTGAAGGTTTTCCCTTCTTCTTCCCGCTCGACCGTAAGTACCGTACTGACGACTTGTCCTGTGGCTGCAATGTAAAGCAGCAAAGGCTCCTTGCTGTTTGGGGTAGCAAGCACCGGCTGGGTGGAGAGCAGAGCTTTGAGCTCTGTGAACGCTCCATCAGCTTCAGGAGTCCACTCGAACTTGTCAGACTTCTTCATCAATCGGTAAAGAGGTAATGCCTTTTCACCGAGACGAGATATGAATCGACTTAGGGCGGCCAAGCAACCAGTAAGCTTCTGAACATCGTGCACTCGCACATGACTTTTCATTCGGTGTATAGTCCCGACTTTTTCTGGATTGGCGTCGATTCCCCGTTCGGAAACAAGAAAACCGAGTAACTTTCCGCCAGGAACCCCGAATGTGCATTTTGATGGATTAAGCTTAAATCTTCTGAGGTTGGCAAAGGTTTCAGCAAGGTCAGTCAGCAGGTCGGAACCCTTCCGTGACTTGACCACAATATCATCCATGTACGCCTCCAAATTCTGACTGATTTGGGTGAGCAAACACTTCTGAATCATCCTCATGAATGTGGCTCCGGCATTCTTGAGGCCGAATGGCATGGTAACATAATAGAAGCACCCGAATGGAGTGATGAAAGCTGTTTTGATCTCGTCAGGTCCATACAGACGGATCTGATGGTACCCGGAATAGGCGTCTAAAAAAGACAGTCGCTCACATCCCGCAGTCAAGTCGACTATCTGGTCGATGCGGGGGAGAGGAAAATGATCTTTCGGGCAGGCCCGATTGATATGTTTAAGGTCAATGCACATGTGAAGTGACTTGTCCTTCTTGGGGACCATGACAACATTGGCGAGCCACTAGGAGTGGTAGATTTCTCGGATGAACTCTGCCGCTAAGAGCCGAGCTACCTCTTCGCCAATGGCCTTTCTCTTCTGGACGGCGGACCGTCGGAGATGTTCCTTGATGGGTTTTATTTTTGAGTCGACTCTTAGGCGGTGCTCAGCCAGCTCCCTGGGAACACCCGGCATGTCAGAGGGCTTCCATGCGAAAATGTCCCAAGTTCTCATGGAGGAACTGGATGAGCGCTTCTTCCTATTTGGAGTTGAGTGTTGTCGAGATATGATTTGGAGTAGCGCTGGGGTCGGTCGGGTGGATATGAGCTGTCTTTGTATCGCCAGTCGACTGAAAAGCTGACTCCATAGCGGGCTTCTTGGCTCGCAACAAATAACTCGGGTCTGCAGTCTTCTGGTATTCCTGCAACTCCACCACTGCCATCTGAGCGTCGACGATCTTCGAACCTTTCTGAAAACATTCTTCCGCTCTCTTCCGGTTGCTCGTAATAGTGATCACACCTTTGGGACCAGGCATCTTCAATTTGAGATACACATAACACGGTCGGGCCATGAAGCGTGCATAAGCCGGCCTGCCCAAAATAGCGTGATAGGCACTCTGGAAGTCTACAACTTCAAATGTCAACTTCTCTTTGCGGTAATTCTTGGAATCACCGAAAACCACATCAAGAGCAATCTGGCCGAGTGATTCAGCCTTCTTCCCAAGAATGACTCCATGGAAACTCATGTTGCTGGCACTGAGTCTGGACATCGGAATGCCCATCCCTTTCAACGTCTCAGCATACAATATGTTCAAACCACTGCCACCATCCATCAAGACTTTGGTCAGTCGAGTGCCTTCAACCACTAGGTCGACCACCAGAGCTTGCCTCCCAATGGTGGCAATATGCGTTGGGTGATCGGACTGGTCGAATGTGATGGCAGTCTGGGACCATTTCAAATAACTTGGTGTCGCCGGAGCAACCATATTCACCTCTCGGTTGATGACTTTCAGTCGACTTTTGCTCTCAACATCAGCAAAAATCATCAAGGTGGAATTGACTTGAGGGTATCCGTCGTCACTGTCCTCTTTGTCCTCGACCTTGTCCGACTCCTTTTCCTTACCTTTGGGCTGCTTGCCTTGGAACTGCTGGATCAAGAGTCGACACTGTCGAGTGGTATGTTTCGGGTAAATGAAATTACCCTCTTCATCTTTCTTCGTGTGGACGAGACATGGCAAGTCCAACACATCATTTCCGTCCTGGTCTTTAACCTTTTTGGGGTTCCAAGGCCCTTTAGGTTTCCCTTTAAACTTTCCTTGGGTTAAAGCCAAGGCTTCCTCGAGAGCCGCTGGCTCGGCTTTCCGCTTCTGTTTCCGATTGGAATTGCCTCCGGGTTCTTGGGCGACTGACTTGAGTTTGCCACTCCTGAGTCGATCCTCATCTTTGCCATTAGCGTACTTGGTGGCAATCTCCATCATCCGATTCAGGAAGATATCCCCGGTTTGACCGAATTTCAAATTCAGTTCTCTGTACTTGACGCCTTCCTTGAAGGCACAAACTGCTTGGTGGTTAGGCACATTCTCCACCGAGTGATGTAACGTGATCTACCTCTAGATGTAATCCCTCAAAGTCTCATTTGGCTTCTGTACACAAGACCGCAGTTCCGTCAGCCCTGCCGGTCGCTTGCACGTGCCTTCAAATGTGGTGACGAACACTCAGGAGAGATCCTGCCAAGTGTAAATGCTGCTAGGTGCTAACTGGTTCAACCATGTTCTGGCCGAGCCCTCCAACATGAGAGGCAGGTGCTTCATGGCCACTTCATCGTTGCCGCCGCCGATCTGGACGGCCACTCCGTAATCTTCAAGCCAAGTATCGAGCTTGGACTTGCCAGTGAACTTACTGACTCAAGTCGCCAACCTGAAGTTGGGAGGAATCATAGCGGCCCTGATGGCTCTACTAAAGCACTCTGGCCCCGAAACATGTACTCTGCTGTTGGTAGGTGCATCTCTGTCGTGACCTTCTCGGTGAGCCCTGTTCCTGTCGACCAAACCCTAGATGAGAATGGATCTCATGTCAAAGCCTGGCCCTCTGGGGTCGACTGGAATCCTTCGCCCACCGCTATGAGGGCGTTTGTCATCCTGCTGGCGAGGCACATACGACCTGCTCCTCAGGGGAGGCGTGGGCACTCGACGTCGACCGTCATGATCGACTCGGTGATCATATTGCTCATGGTTCCCATACTGGTCACGCCGGTCTCCACGTCCCTCACGCCTCGGGGGCGATCTCGGGCTGTGAGCCGACTGGACTGTGTCCGCGGCAACGGATCTGCTGTGAATCCTGTTCCGTGACTGATAAACAGCGGAATTCTGATCTCCTGTTGCCCGGAGTAACGCTCTGATCTGCAGCAAGCCTCTGCCAGCCTCCGACTGGGAAGGCTGAATCGACTCCGCTATACAGGCCGCAGCTGCTAAATTCTAAATCAGAGTTTGATATACCTGCGGGGGCGGGAAGAGCTGACGTCGACTGGATTCGGGAACTCGTTGTCGCGCACGCTCGTCGAGTGCTCGCTGGAGGTTTTCCAGTCGAGTGCGCTCGGCCAAGTTTGCCAGGCGCGCGTCCTCCAAGGCTCGAGCCTCGGGGGTCTCTCCGATGATAGGAGTGTGCAGTGCATCCATGTTCCGGCGGTGAAGTTCTTCTCTCTGCAGCGACGTGAGAGGCTCGGGAAGATACTCCTCATGGAGACGCGACGGGTCGCCTCCACCCGCGCCTCCGTCGGTACGGGGAAAACCGGGAGAACTGGGCGGTCCATCGACCATCAGAACCTCCGCCGCCGGATCGCTGCTGTCGCACTCGGATGCGGTCTCTACGGAGCCAGTCGATAGGTCGAACAGGCCGTAGAGGAATTCGTCGGGCTCGATCGCCGCGACTTGGGGGGTGGCCGACTGACGTGCCACCGCGTGCCTCACCCACCGCTGAAGTCTCGACCAACCAGAACGCTTGCGCCGGCGGGAAACGGGGAGTGAGGACAACACAAGAGCCGACCGATAGGGGGTCGACGGTTGCCGCAGGAGAACGCCGCGGACGCACGCGCTAAAGTGCGTTGCCCCGCGAGCAGGGAGTGCGTCCACGTCAGGCGGAGCCTCCTGGAGCCAAGCAGAGTCATCGACGATGAACGTGAGCACGCCAAGACGAATCTCGCGGCCCTCCACCGAAACTCCACCGAAAACCATGATGATTCGGGTCGGAAAAAAGTTGCAACTTCTCCAACAAACGCTAAAACACCGGCCCCATGGTGGGCGCCAACTGTCGTGGTTCTAAGTCTGACAGTAGTGTAGGGGGGTAAGTATGGAGAGGCAAGATCTTAGCTATGGAGAAGTTGTAAGCACGCAAGGTTTACGAGTTCAGGCCCTTCTCGGAGGAAGTAATAGCCCTACGTCTCGGAGCCCGGAGGCGGTCGACTGGATTATGTGAATATGAGTTACAGAGGTGCGAACCCTTGTCTCGGTGGAGGGGGGTGGCTTATATAGAGTGCGCCAGGACCCCGGCCAGCCCATGTTACCAAGGGTTCAATGTACATTAAGGCGGGGCGTTACTGGTAACGCTGGTAATAAAGTGCTATGATGACCATAAAAGCTATTTAATGACCGATCGTTAGCATGCGGAGTGACTTTAGGTCTCCTGGCCGTCGAGTGATTGGGTCTCGGTCGAGTGATGCTTCTTGGTCGAGTGTCTTCGAGTCTGTCGAGTGGGACACCTTCAAGTCGATTGAAAGGTGATTTCTTCTAGAGATGTCCTTGGGTAGGGCAGTTAGGACAGGTCCATGACCCTACCCTAGGTACATAGCTTCATCACCCACCACAAGAAATACTCTCCAAGCAATTCCGGTCCGCCAAACATATGCGATCTAATGTACGTATGACAGCAACCGCAGGAAACAATCCATCACTTTTGGGCCAGATTGCTCCTTGTTAAAAACAATATCAAAGATTGCTTTGACAAGGACACAGTTTCAGTATTCTGCCGCAACTATATGAACGAGGGGATCCTCATGCCTTCAACCAATGTCATATACTGCACTTTGCAGAATTGGAACGCATAGTACGTAAATATTGTGCAATGGAAAGCACCTGGAAAGCCTAGACAGCCTGGTGAGAACCACCCGCCTTTAAGCCACCCATCGGACGGGCAAAAAGGATGCACCCTCGAGGGGCACCCGATCATCATCCCGCGGATAAGAAAATTAAGCCCTTAACAGGACACAAAACTATCCTTGATGAATGGCTTGACAAGCCCTGTCAGATACACACGACGCCGAATTCCGAACCAACACACAGCCTTCGGGCATGTTGGGTACTCCGGCAGGTGTCTAAGAGCGGTGAGGCTATCCTCACGAATACAACCTCGAAGAAATACCCTCCGGAGGACGACGATCTCAATGTCTTCACGGTCTTCGAGACCTTTTCTTCAAATAATCGGCCTAAAAGGGCACTCCGCAACCTCGCCGAAGTCAACCAAGTAGCCGCAGTAAACCCTTGGAACGATATGGCGATAACTTTTACCACCAACGATGAACCAAGGGCTCGATTAGTCCGCGCACCAGCCACTTTGGTCTTAAATCCAATCGTGGACGGCTTTCGACTCGCTAAAGTTCTCTAGGAGGGAGGCAGCGGACTGAACCTCATCTACAAGCACATGCTTGATAAAATGCAAATAGACAAGAGCCGCATCGAGCAGAGCAGTACAACCTTTCGAGGCATTATCCCCAGTCGAGAAGCGTGATGCTTGGGGAAAAATTAAACTTGATGTGGTATTCGGCACGCCAGAGAACTACAGGTCTGAAGAGTTAATCTTCCATGTGGCACCTTTCAACAACGGATATCACGCCCTGTTGGGGCGAGACACATTCACGCGCTTTCAAGCCATACCCCATTACGGGTACATGAAGCTCAAAATGCCCGGGCCCAACGGAGTTATCACTATCACCAGTGATCCAGACGTAGCACTCCACGTCGAAAGTAAAACCGCATCCCTGGCCCTCGAGGCATTATTCGAGGCCCTTGCGGCCGAGGAGCTCACCACTCTGTGTTCCACAGTGGATAGAGACGACATAATCCTCGATAAAAGGCCCAAGTCCACCTCTTTTAAGCCAGTAGACGAAATAGTCAAATTCCAAGTTTACCCGACGGATCCTAATAAAATAGCAGCCATTGGAGCACAGCTAGATCCGACGGTCGACGCCGCTCTAAGAGCATTCCTGCGCGAGAATTGGACATCTTTGCACGGCATCCTTCAGATATGCCAGGAATCCCACGCAGACTGGCCGAACACAACCTCAACATAATAAAGGGGTTCAAGCCAGTTAAGCAAACACTGTAGCGATTTTCTAAACCCAAGCGACAAGCTATGGGGGAGGAGCTAGCCAAATTACTTGAAGTCGGGTTCATTAGAGAGATGAAACACCCGGATTGGCTAGCAAACCTGGTCATGGTGCCAAAGAAGGACAAATTCTGGCGCCTTTGTGTCGATTTCAAAGACCTCAACAAGGACTGCCCTAAGGACCCCTTCCCACTGCCCTGCATTGACCAAATCATTGATGCAACTGCAGGACACGATTCACTGTGTTTCCTCGACGCATACACCGGATACCATCAGATTAAGATGAAGGAATCCGATCAGGCCGCAACGGCATTCATTACTCCGTATGGGCCTTTCTGCTTCAATACTATGCCTTTTGGACTCAAAAATGCCAGCGCCACTTACCAGTGCATGATTCAAACATGTCTGGAAAAACAAACCGGCAAGACGCTGGAGGCATATGTAGATGATGTAGTCATCAAAACTAAACATGTCGAATCATTAGTGGACGACTTGCGCCTTACATTTGACAACCTCGGAACATATGACATACGGCTCAATCCGAAAAAATGTGTTTTCAGCATTTCGGCTGAAAAGCTGCCCGGGTTCATTGTTTCCAATAGAGGAATTAAAGCAAATCCGGCCAAAATCCGAGACGTGTCACAGTTGGCAACACCAATGGACCTAAAGCAGGTCCAAAAACTAGCTGGGTGCATGACAGCCTTGAGCCGCTTTATCTCCAGATTGGGTGAGAAGGCGCTGCCACTATATCGCCTGCTCCGATGCACCGACCACTTTGAATGACGGATGCAGCAACAACCGGGTTGGAAGAAATAAAAACTTTGTTAGCGAACTACCCAATCCTTGCCGCACCCACTACAAAAAAATACACTTCCGTGATGATACATGTTTGTCACAGTAGGTCGCGTTTTTTGTCATGCATGTACATCCATGATGATTTTATGACAGAATCAAGATAGTCATACCTATGTTGTCGTAGAAGTGTTCCATGACATTACCAAAATTATCATCATGGAAGTGTCCACTTCCATGACAATAAATCACGTGTCACAGAAGTGCTTTCGTCAAGGGTGACCGACACGTGGCATCCACCGTTACGGAACGCCGTTAAGCTATCGGGTCTGATTTTGGATCCGATAACCCGTTAACAGCCCGGACCAATGGGGATTTTCCACGTGTAAAATCATCATTGGCCGCAGGAAACACGTGTTGCCTCACCGTTGGGACAGATGTCATCCACTCATTGGACAGGAGGCGCCTATGATAGGTCGACACGTGGCACGGCCCAACAGTGGCCCATTCCGGTGAAAAAGGCCGGCCAAGTAAAAATTAGCAGGCCGGCCCATATAAGGCCTACTTGTGTCAGGTCCATTTAAGCCCACGACCCATACGAGATGTGCCAATACGGCCCGTCAATGGCCCATTAAAGATTTGACACCGTTGCAGCCCATCTTAGTTCGAGCCCGTTAATAGCCCGCTATATATTTGGGCTCAATATCGGCCCGATGAGATTTCCGCCTGTTAATGGCCCATTTAATGGATGGGCCAATTTTCAGGATGTACATCTGTCGGCCTTTTAGCGACCCATTTAAATGTTGGGCTAATTTCTGGCCCGGTGTGTCTTTCAGCCTGTTGACAGCCCATAAATCTGATGGGCCATTTGTAGTCGGACCTGAATTTCGGCCTTTTAGCGGCCCATTTAAGTGTTGGGCCAATTTCTGGCCCGGTGTCACTTTTAGCCTGTTGACGACCCATAAATCAGTTGGGCCATTTGTAGTCGGACCTGAGTTTTGGCCTTTTAGCGACCATTTTAAGTGTTGGCCAATTCTCGGCCCTGTGTGCCTTTCGTCCTGTTAACGGACCATAAATGAGTTGGGCCATTTGTAGTTGGGCCTTAGTTTTGGCCTTTTAACGGCCCATGCCCTTCATGGTCCAATACCAGCCCGGTTTCTCTTTCGGCCTGCTAAAGGCCCACAACACAGTTGGGCCGTTTACAATACAACCTGACTTTTGGCCTCTTAGCGGCCCATGCTCTTCATGGTCCAGTACAAGCCCGCTGTCTCTTTCGGCCTGCTAAAGGCCTACAGTATAGTTGGGCCATATGTAGCCCAAACTTAGTAACGGCCTGTTAACGGCCCGTGAAATAAATTGGGGCCACCTGTTGCCCGCTTCGATGTCGGCCTGTTAACGACCCGGGAGGTAAGAGGGCCGACCATTAACTTTCGGCCTAGTAACGGCCCATTAACTTAATGGGCCCACTAAAGTTTGTTCATGTCTTTAGGCCAAATTAGATAATTTGAGCCCATTACGACGAGAAATTATGCACAGGACCAAAACCGATCAAGCAAAGGTACGGCATACAGGGAATAATGTTGCACATCCAGCATATAATACAGGAAATTACATCCACTGGGCAATCAAAGATTGATGCCAGTGCAAATAAATGAGCAGAACCTAACCATCTACAACGTCACAATCTGCAACCTCAGCACAGATGACGCCCGTAAGCATGTGGGCAAGTTCTTGCTGCTTTGCTACACTGTCTCTGAAAACATTGATCAGTTGTTGTGTCGCACAACTTTGCACCTCTGATTCATCCACCATTTCCATCATTACTTCAGCAATTAATTGGTTCACAAACATACATTTATTCCGTTGCATTCGAGACAGAGGATACTGAACAGATCCAGATGGCGATTTTGGCAGGCTTGTATTATTGATAGTGGAGAGTGTCTCGACCACTACATCATAACATAAATTAGGACGGGAACCAAACAGATTAATCATGAGTTATTGCCATATTACCTGGCCTAGATTTACTGGAAAGAAACAATGGGGTTGCCTTGCTATTTTCAGAGTTTGTCTTCTTATCTTCAGCAGCCTGCACAAAATTAACACACTAGCATTGCTATCATTGGCCAAGTCAGATAATAGGAAAGCAACATTGACACAACGAATGTTTGGGCAACTAGCCTACACCAAATTAACACAATATGGCACAACTATCATCAGCCAGGTAAGGTAATACAAAAGCAACATTGACACAATGAATGAATGGGCAACCAAAGAAGCACTACAATTCAGTAATGTGCGTGATATGAGATAGTACATTCATGCAGCTCAGTATGCAAAACTCCCAGGCAGTTTTCCTTACAAAAATCAACATTGGCACCTTTAACATTTTGCTACAACTAATTTTAGATCAGATAAAGGTTAGATTCACGTCGATTAACAAAATACATGCTGATGTAAAAATATAGTGATATACAACAGGTACTTACATCAGCATTGGAGCACAGAGAATTCTCGCAAGATATTTTCCTCAAATATGATCCCAATGGAGGAAGTCTTGTATCATTTAACCTTATTTTCTAAAAGAGAGATGGGTAAGAAACATGTAGAAAATATGATCAGAATGCTATAAAATTTCATTATGCGAGGATACACACATGCTTATTATAATGGAGTTAACATTCTTTTGCTGGACTGGAGCGGACTAGTTCTTTGGCCACTAGAATCTGCTTATTATCAGTGGGAGTTGGGTTTCTCTGTGCTGGAGCAGTATCTATGAAAAATGGAGTTGGTTTATTATCTCCTGGCGTTTGGATCTTTTGCAAAGACCTGGTTTGTAACCCTTCAGATTCTAACATACCCGTCTTCCCCTTGCATGCCTTATATAGAAGAATGGTGATTCAGTTATAAAACATGCTACAACAGAGATGGAATAGGTACTGAAGAATAGAAAGGCATGACATATTGACATGTATTCCCTCCATCCAGAAATAAATGGATGGGTCTAGGCATATTTCAGTTCTAGATACATCCAGTTTTATCCATTTCTGCGACATTTAATCCGGATGGAGGGAGTATGATGTAAGAGCTAGGGATACGACAGGACAACATAGTAAAAAAACAATGAAAAACCCACTGCAGAACCAAAGTATTCAAACCCACTGATATGAGATAGTACACTCATGGAGCTCAGGATGCAAAACTACCATGCAATTTTCCTTGCAAAAATCAACATTGTGGCCTTTAATCATACATTTTGCTATAAATAAATTTAGATCAGATAAAGGTTGGATTCACGCTGATTAACAAAATACATGCTGATGTAAAAATATAGTGATATACAACAAGTACTTACATCTACATTGGAGCACAGAGAATTCCCGCAAGAATCTGTCCTCATAAACGATACCATTGCAGAAATTCTTCTATCTGTTAAGCTTATTTTCTAAAAGAGAGATGGGTAAGAAACATGTAGAAAATATGATCAACATGCTATAAAATTTCATGATGCAAGGATACGCACACGCTTCTTAGAATCAAGTTGACATATTTTTGCTGGACTGGAGTCGACTAGTTCTTTGGCCACTGGAATCTGCTTATTATCAGTAGGAGTTGGGTTTCTCTATGCTGGAGCAGTATCTATAAAAACTGGAGTTGGTTTATTATCTCCTGGCATTTGGATCTTTTGCAAAGGCCTTGTTTGTAACCCTTCAGATTCTAACATAGTCGTCTTCCCCTTGCATGCCTTGTATAGAAGAATGGTGCTTTAATTATAAAACATGCGATAGCAGAGAGATGGAATAGGTATTGAAGAATAGAAAGGCATGACATATTGACATGTATTCCCTCCATCAGGAAAAAAATGGATGGGTCTAGGCGTATTTCAGTTCTAGATACATCCTTTTTTATCCATTTCGGCAACATGTAATCCGGACGGAGGGAGTATGGTGTAAGAGCTAGGGATACGACAGGACAACACAACAAAAAAAACACTAGTTGAATGTAAAACTGTATGCTAGCAGAATACATACAGAAATAACTAAGACAACATACACGTGTATGATTGGGAAAATAAGATGGCATTGCAACAGAGCACTAGAACAGCACTTCAATGTAAAAAAACATGGTATGGTAGACAGATGAAGTACATACTGATGAATAACAATGCATAAGATATTCAGAAGCATGATGTCCAAATTAAGCAGATGGCATTGCGATAGAGTAGAATGACAATACTTGAATTTGAAAACATGTTATCATGAATGGAATAGGTACTGAAAAACAGGAAGGCATGACATATTTACATGCACTGTTCAAGATATCTTCCGATATTCTGATAAATCGGTCGATTTATCACTTACCCGTGTCTGGCCGATAAGATAAATCAACCGATATGACGATAAATTGGCCGATATGCTGATAAACTGGCCGATTTATCCCTTATCATGGGTTGACCGATAAGTTCCCGATAAGCGATATCTTCAACATTGTTTACATGCATGATCAGCATGCTAAGCACATGGCATTGCAATAGAGTAGATACACTCCAGGACATTATATGCATGTTGTACCCATATCACATGCCAAGTTAGAGCAAGGACCTTGTGGGGTGAAGATGATTGATCATCTTTCTGCAAGTTTTCTGAAGAACTGCCTTTACATGTTCCATCATATTGGGTATCATTGACATCAAGTTTATTGGCCTTTACATTGCTCCGTGAGGTTCTTGTGGATATATTAGTGTGTGCAATTATATCTGACATGCATGGAAGACAACTAGTAGTTAGATTTATGTAATGAGTGCCTGTAGGAGACGACATAAATAGTAGGACTAGGGTTAACTAGCAGCAACAGGTCTCATAAACTAAAGGGAGAACACAGAGGAAAGTTACAGAATATGTATCGTTTGTACTCGAGATTAACTAGATGGCACACAAAAGTATTAAAGAACAACATAGGTAATACTAGAAGTGGTATAATACTATAATCACCAGCTTGTGGGATAGCATTGGCTGATGGATGATAACTATGGAACAACGTTACCTAAAGAACAAGTATCTTAGCTGAACTATGGAATAGTGTTAACTCCTGAACAAGACCCGTAAGAGATCAGCATGAATATACAGTGAAATGTGATGATCTATTTTCCATGCTTAGATGAATAACAAAGCCATAAATGTTGCACACAAGTAAGATGAGGGTACAACCTATCTGGCTGCCATCCATAGGAGTGAGCATCATGTGCTGACTTGTTGATGGCCCTGCAGTTGTTGTGGCTGTCCATGTCGGGCACGCACATTCGATGCAGGGAACTGTTGAGTGGGGACTATAGCTCCCTTTTGGTGTATGCTTCCCTTGTTGGAGCAGCTGTGGTGAGTCGGAAGACGGTGTGTCTGAAGATGCAGATAACGCATAATGTTTAGAACAACATATCTCTTTGATCTGAAGAAATACACTAAGAGATCAACAACAAGGTACGAGAGTGGTCACACGTCTGTTGACTGAAGACTAAATTGGGGTCACATGATTTTATTTTATTTTGGTACTGTCCGATCTACGCCGGATGGCTGGCCGTCTTATGCCTTCCGGCTGACACTGTTCGTAATCTTCCCCGAAGAGCCAGCGAACAACGGCAGAGTAGCCTACCTCCGCCGTCCGTGGCCCCGGCCAAAACCCCGCTCCCCGCCCCACCGCACTGCCGTGGTTGCGCCGCCCCCGGGCCAATCCACAAAGACTCCCCGTCATCCAGATCCGGTGGCGGCAGTACCTTCAACCCACACAACTCTAAAAGATAGCCATCTAAGCGCTGCTTCCGTGGCGAACTTGCGGTCCTGCACCCTTACATTAGACACCGGCCAACCGACAGCCTAGGAGCTCCGCCGCCTCGAGGGGTGCTGCTTCCCATTGGGAACCGATTGGCCCAGAATAAAAATTCAGACAACTGACGCCTAAATAAAGTGATTTGAGATGAGGGTGCAACCTATCTGGCGGCATGGTGAAGTAGGTAGGTCCAGCTACCGAGTCGGTGAGGCCGACGCGGTTGCGGTGGCGACCGGTGGCAGGGAAAGATCGATGTCGCGACGGTCGATGGCTACACGGAAGCAGCGCCAGGACTCTGGACGGATCCTAAGTTGGAGCCGCTCTGGCGCCGTGAACAATGGAGGGGGTGAATTGGCTCCGGTACGGTTCACGCGGCCGTCGTCGAGGCAGCACCAGCAGCACGGAGTAAGAGGCACACGGCCCAGTGCACGAAGGCAAATGGACAGCATCTCCGGCATTAGGGAGGAGGGCGGCTGTGAAATTGGTGCGGTGGGGGGAGCCATGGAGGTGGGGCTGAGGTTTCACGGCTCGGGAGAAGGGAGCTTCCCGGGGAGAAGGTGATTTGGCGCCCACGAGGTATGAATG
>NC_057800.1:644030723-644070125 GCF_018294505.1 Triticum aestivum
TTACGGACGCATTTGTCTGAAATGTGAGGGGGAGTTATAGTTCTACCCTTGCCTATAGGCTTCTCGGCTTGGGTCTGTGTACTGAGGGTCGGGGATAGTAGAGTAACTTTGCTTCTCCCCAAATAGTGGGCGGGAGCGATTTTGGGCGAGGAGGGTGTGTTTTGAACTATAGTGGGCGCGAGCGATTTCGGGCGAGGAGAGTGTGTTTTGAAATAGTGGGCGCGAGCTATTTCGGGCGAGCAGAGCATGTTTTGCCGACCATGGTTTATGAATTATTCGGCACATGTCATTTCGGCCGAGGAGAAGGCGCGCTTGGATGAAGTTATGAACCTACCCTCGATGTACAACGGGCCAATTGATGCGTGTCCCACATAGGACGGTAATTTCACGTCTCCAATTTATTTGCTCGGGCGAATTCCACCGAGCAGAGAGAATGTTTAATGGTTCGTTCAAATTTTGGGAGAACGAGCATCCACGTCTACCTTACCAAGTCGATTCGGATCAAATTTTGAAATATTAGCTTGCCACTTCTTTTTTAGATGGAGAGATAATGCTCGGGAGTAATGTGTTTTTACATGCTCGTTGCTAGCGATTTACTATATGACAAATAGTTGACCCACTCAAAAACGCGAATCAAACCCAAAACGAAATATCTCGATTCAATGAAATAGCTCGTTCAGTAGGTCAAAATAGTGAACTAAATCTAAAATAGTGACAACCTCTTCGACACACTGGTGGCCCTGCGACTGCCCGCCGTCACGCCGGAGAATGTCCACCTCGAGGTCGCGCTCACCGTGCAGCGCCTGATGCAGCAAGACACCATCAACATAATCACCCATGTCTACGCGCAAATCGTCCACAAGGACTATTACATGCAAGAGGAGGACGATGGGATGCTGGCCTTCTTGGACCGCAGGGCAACCTTGGACAACACTGTTCAGAAGCACGTTGAGCTCGCCGCCAACGCCGCTGCTCCTCACATGTCGGTTGGTGACCCGGCACACTAGGGCGTGAGGATGTCGTTGATGGATTCGTATGTATTTTTATCTTTCCGTCAAATCCATGTAGTAGTATATGATACTATAGTAATTATCTTACCTTTCACATCAACTTCATAATTTTCGTACGTACTCCATGCATGAACGGTGCCAGAACCAAACTTCTCATTACTCTAGGCAAAATCATTATTTTCTATCTATCGGTCGCACCATGGAGCAGAACCAAATTTTACAAGTTACGAGTTCAAAAGGAAAATCCTGCCGTGTTCGCGTCGCACCCGCACACGGTTGGTCCGGCACGCTGCTCAAGTAGGAATGCGTGCGGTGTTGCATTTTCACTTACAAGTGGGACCACAGTTGAGCAAACCAACTATCGGCAAACCCCCACCCCGCCCACCGCACGATGGCTGAGAAAATAGGAGGGAGAAGAGATGGTTGTAGCATGGACTCCAAGAAAATTGTTGTCGGATGGGACTCATGTGGGTGGCATGTGCCGTACTGCTAGACGTGAAGGCTAGTTATGGCCCATGCCACCCCACTATATCGAGCCTATATCGAGGTACATAGAACAAATTTCCTGCAGTCCGTGCTCAGCCCTCCTCTATCTCTCTTCTCAGCCAGTCAGCGGATGTGTGGAGCCCATCGTCTGTTTGCTCACATGTGGCCCCACATGTCAGTGAAAACGCAAGAGGACCCACTGAACCTGCACATCTTTCACCTTGACGTGCTGGTGATGAAAAACGAATCCAATAAAGATCTTCGGTAGCCGCTTTTGGAGTTACTCAAGAGTAGTAAGATTCTATTTACAGTTTAACCCAAGATGCACATCTCATGGCTTCAACTACCACTCTATATTCTTTCATGACACGACCTGGATGCTGGATGTCCCACGTGTCGGCAAAATGAGTAAGAACCCGACCAAATCTTCGGTTGTGCTCTCGGATTAGACTAGTTGTGCTAACTTAAAATTTTTATTGTGTACTCCCTCCGTTCCAAAATTCTTGAGATTTGTCCAAGAATGGATGTACCTATATACTAAAACATGTCTAGATACATATATATTTTGACAAATAGAAGGCATGTATTGTGCAACGGAGGGAGCAGAATGGATGCAAGTTTTTGTATTGGGAATAAGAGTACATCCATATATTGATAGAACACAATTTAGTAGATGTTCTATCACTTTTAGCTAGCACAGAGGCTAGAGATGAGATTAGTGCACTTGTTGATACTCCTACTAGAATAGAGGCTAGACATGAGACTAGATGCAAGGAAGCAACGTCTACTTCTTTACACTCGAAGAAGAAATAAGCACGCAAGATCGAGCATCTGCAGATCAACAATGAAAGCATCAAGAAGGCACTAATCCAACTTACAGGAGTAGTAAAATGTATTCTTGTGGTTCTTGTTTTCTTTGGTCTTGCTTTTCTAGTCAAAATTATTGTTGGAGTTCATGCAAAACGGAGGTCCGTTTGGGGTCGTGCGTTGGAGTTGGCCTTACAAGTGGGACCGCAGTTAAGGAAACCGACTATCTGCAAACCCCCACCTCACCCGCCGCGCGATGGCTGAAGTTAGAGAAATGACAAGGTTGAAGAGATTGCTATAGCACGGACTCCAAGAAATAATATGGTGTCAGATGGATGTCGTGGTGGTGGCGTGTGCCGTACTCCTGGACGTGAATGCTTGTTCTGTCCCATGCCACCCTACTACTCCTACTACTTACTCCTACTATATAGTACTAGTATCAAGGATTCGAGGTGCTGGTTACGTACAGCGAACACATTAACATATGGCTACAGTAAAAACACCCGCCCGACGCACGAAGCATGTGAAGCTAGTACAAATAGTGTACTACTATTGTTGATTGGCCTCATCCGATAACCTGTTGCAATGCACGTACAATTATGTATTCAGAAAATATTTTTTTGCCTCGTCGCACCACTCACTCAGAGAAGTGACTCGAAAGCCATTCATAAATTTAGTAAGTTTATCACAGACATATCATTTTATTACATACAACAGGTCATCAACCCACATCGACAACGAGGATACATTATAAATACTAAAGTTTTCACCACACAACAAATAACAAGCAATGAAATGAACTTCAACTCAACCATTCCTCGGCGTTGGAAACGCTTGCTTTGAACCACAAGTGATTCTCTGGGATGGGCCATCTATTGTTGATCTGGAGACCAATGCAGGACTGATCATCTAGGCTGAAGCGGCCTACTATATCAGTAACAGGGTAGGGAACCACCCAAATGTCCGAGGTATAGACACAGTTGCTTCTCATAAATGGTACTAGTAACGTTGTGTCAACAGCAATTGGATCGTCTTTCACCATCATCGGATAGTTTTGTCCAAGGAAGAGCGAGTTTTCTCCAAGACTATCAATTCTATACCAGGGAGAAGGAGTTGGCGCTAGCACACTAGTATCCACCCCGAATACCATGCAACGGGTTTTGGAATAGGTCTAGAGAGTGCGACCATGGGAGACTACACCTACTTCCTTAGCAGTAACATCATTAGTGGGTTGTATACACACAAGAAGAGGCGATCCATCGGAATTAGTTGCCAGGCGCCACGGAGTATATAGGCGCTGCTCGTCCTCATGCTCGTGATCATCACCATCGTCATCTCCCCCTTGGTTATAAAATTTTTCAAGTATAGGTGGTGGGATGTTCACAGGACCTTGGAAACACAAGAAGAAGGTTAATTAGTAAAGGGAAACTTGCTAACCCGCATGCATGTGGATGAAACAACTATAATTATGGTGGAAGACAAACATACCGAAACTACGAGGATCCCATGCAAAAACAGTTCCACGAGTGGTGGCAGAAAATACAAGGCCCTCGTATTGAATTGCATCACAATACTCATCCGTGTACAGAAACTGATTTTTGAGCAATATCCATCGAGTCAAACCACCAAGGACGGCAACAAGCTTGTCGAAGCTAGCAACAACTTCATAGTTGTTGTAATTCCAAGAGCGGTTGGGAACTCGACAAATTGCTATCTTCTGTAGAAGACAGTCACCATGATCGTATTTGAACGTGCGTACAATACCGGTGTGCTCAACCTCTGGGCAGTCTGCTGAGATTTTTGGAAGTGGAACCCGGTCACGAGTGTACACATTCACAAGTTCGCACTCGCAGTTGGACCCAATGTAAACAACCCAATCTCCATTTGCGCCCGCCCAAGCCTTGCCCTCAAGTGATGGCATCTTAACATCATACATATCATTATCAAGCGGCATCAACTTGCACAGGGCGAGGCCTCCGTCGTGCCGGCGCCAGTCATCAGGGTCACGGCGAAGAAGATAGGGGAGATCAAACTGCTCCTTGACTCTTGGGTTCCTTGTAATGATGTTATTAGTTGAGTCGAGAATGGGCTTGAATGAACCTGCCATGCTAGCCGAGGTGATGACGTCAAACCTATCAATGAGTTCCTCCACCACGTCATCTTTTAGATCAGGGCACGAATAACGGGGTCATTTCCGGCCTGTTCCCTCCATGGAGAAGACGATCGAACAATGGCAGAAGAAAGGGTGAAGGGCGGAAGGAAAATGGAGGAGGGAGAGGAAGAGCGTGCCGCAGCAGTTCCAAATCGAGAGGGAAAGGCGAAGAGTCGGTGGACGGTTGCGAGTTTACCATGGTTCACGAAGAGGCGCCCCGGCCTACACGCTCGTTCGGAAATACTCCTACTACTCGCCGTCGTCTCACTGATATGTTGGAACGGGACCACATGTCAACAAAACATGGTGTGTAATTTGTCGTGCAAAATGCGATCTGGCCGCGTTGGCCCGAGGTGCCGCATTAGTTATCGACCTTTATTTTTTTAATGGTGTGCCGATCAGTTTTGAAGCACGACTAACTGGTACTGTATGCAGAGAAAATATAAACTAATCTACCACTACTCCACCTCCAGTACTAGTAGTATAAAAAGGATATATAGGCTGGAGCTTCAGCGCTTTCTTGCTAAGGGCTGCCCACTTGCTTCTCACACTACCACCCTCTCTCCAGATCTAAAAAGACAGCCACTCTCTCCCTCCGCACCGGTGGTCACAGATCCGCCGGGGAAGAAAAGGACGTGCAACGTTGACGCACTTGTCGTCGGTGAGCGAGGTCATGCACTGACGACAAGGCCGTCCTCTTAGACCTAGCGCCCACGCGGGATGACCTCCGTCCCCAAGCTCGCTGCCGTAGTGTGTGCGGAGGACGACGACCACGAGCGAAGCCACTTCTCGCCGACCCTCAGGTATGCTAGCTCTTATCGAACCATAACCTTGTTCTATTGCCCCATCTGTCACGTCGTTGCATGTGGATCTTTTTCCACTCCACCATCTTCCCAATTTGCTATCCTCTGCTCTGCTGGCCACGCAGAAAAAAACCATAATTTGCACTATTAAAGGAAACCCTACTTCATGCAGACTAATCCATGTCTGGGTTGAATAAGGAAAGGAAGGGAGACTGTACTGTCCAAGAGAGTAGGCAGCGAACCCGCATCTAGGTTGAAAAGGGGAAAATCAGTAGCTAAGGAACGAGTCTCAAGTCTCTTGGTTGAAGAAGGGTAGAAAGACATGACAATGCAATAGAGAATGACCAGGTCGATCGGTTTGTTGTCCTCGCATAGGAAAAAGGCGGCTAAAGAGAACAAAAATGGGACGTAATCCACATATGCTGCCTGGGTATTTGTTTCTCTGGGCAACCATACCTCCCTCACCACTCTGCGTCCGTGGAGGTACATCGTACTGGTGCGCCCACTGTCCGAATGGGCCTCCCATGCTCTTATTGCCACTTTTTTGCTGTTAGTATAATGCTAACAGTCAAGTCAAGCAATGCTACTGCTAAAGTGATGCCACATTTAACTAATGCCGCTCTTAGTCTAATGCCACCGATAAATTTAAGCAATGCCATTTAATGTCACTGGATTATTTCAGGGTTAGCTGTTAATTGTGGATGTATTAAAGATTTTTCAGCTAAGGCATTCTAATGCTGTTGCACAACCAGTATACCAACGATGAAACTTGTTACTACCTTCAGATTTTTGCACTGTTAATGCTTATAGATTACATACCTCACTTTCATGAGATAAGTTAATTTTTTTGTACAGTGTCACCAAAATGCCAAGGCGCTGATGTCATTTTATTTTGGTTAAACTGCACAGACAATTATGAAGACAAGAGGAAAGGTCAAGAGTGGGCACCTCCTCCTCCGGCTGTTCTCTTGATTCGTTCGATCAAGTTTTTATGTTTGATCGATTATCAAGATTGGGATAGCAATTTTTAAGGTCCCCCCGAGTTCGAAATGATATTTACCTTGGAGGTACATGGTTTGCAATTTTTTTATACTGTCATTAGTTAATAATGCTAGTTACCTTCAGACTTTTGTATTTGGTTTAATGCTCATGCACAGCTAGTATACCAATGCTGAAACTTGTTACCTTTACATTTTGTATTGTTAATTCTTATAGAAACCTTCCAGTGCTAGAGTTTATTGAAATCTGTTCAGTAAAACCATTGTACTGTACCCTGTAATAAACTAACTACTCTATTGTTGCACTAGTCACTGGATTAGTGTATATTTGTAGTATTCGAATGGTGTTGCATTAGCGTATGGACATAAATAAAGTGTGGCAAGCTTTCCTAGATATGTGCTCAAGAAAACTACTACCTGTTTTTCTAAATACTAGACGTTTGGGTACTTTAAATTGAACCGCGAAAACGTCTTATATTAAGGAACAAAGGGTGTAGAGTTCACTCAAATTATCCCGGTAAAGCTAGTCACACCTTTGTTAAAATTAAATGTTCATTATGTTATCGGAGGAGGTCGGTATGTTTGTCTCTAATGCCTGTCAACTACATACCTGACATCATGATGTAATGTTAAGTCATTTCCTTTTGTACAGTGTCACTGAATTGTCAAGGCGGTGATGGCATTTTAGTTTAGTAGAACTTCACAAAATTTGCTTAAAAGAAGAGGAAAGGTCAGGAATGGCTCAGTTTTTTAGAAAAAACTATGTATGCCTTCCTGACATCAGCAGTTGTTGCTTTATTTATTCCTTCAAACAGGTGGTTAGAAACAGTCTTGCTACCTTTTCCCATTAAGAAATTGGAATGCTTATATTTGTGAGTCTATGCTTCAACTAGTTCCACTTTTAGAGTAATCACACTTTCAATATCTATGCAAACAGGGATGCTCGATTTTAGTGGAACTGCACAAAAAGTCCAACTGGTTCAACATTAGGAGCATGTTTTTTCCAAACCTTTATATCCAATTGGTGGCACTATGAGCTGTTCATTATGAAGGTACATGGTTTGCTACTATCTTGCTACTCTTTTTGTACTGTCATTAGATAGTAATACTAATGGTTTGCATGTGAATTTATTGGCAGGGTGGACCTACATTGGAGGTGCAGGACATGATTCAATGATTGGATGCTCAATTTCGGTTGTATCGATTTCACCTCTTCCATCACTGCGAACGTGGATATCCTTGGTCTGATGAAGAATAGGTGCTATATTTGTGCTCTGAAATTGTCTAGGGCAAAACATAACTGTGTGAGATTGTCTAGTGCAGAACATGACAAATGCTAAGCGGAAGAGACATGTTTAAACCAAAAATACAAGGTGTGGTATATGTTTACTAGCTGCTTGATATTTGTGCAGACAGAGATGTCTGCCCGTTGCTATTTGGCAAACAAACAAAGTGTCCGCAATTTTGGTTTAACTACACAAGAGAATAGTATAGTAACTGCATGCAGTGCCATTTGAAAATAGACACAGAAAGATTGGATAGTCACTTCATGGACTGCAGAAAAGTAGTACTGTACTATTTATTGGCCAACACTAGGTGCTTCATTGCTTTGGTCTGATTATACAATGGGCATCATTTTGCCTAAGTTAAAGTTTGTATTCCGAAAATAGTCTCGCAGTGTGATCGAGAGAAGACCAAATCATATTGAAGTGGATGTTCCTCCATCATGTGTGGTCATTCTCATGGTTCCAGCTATTGGTGAAACCACATACGTTTGCAAGAGGAATTGTAGACTTCACAAACAAATTTGTCTTTTAGTCTGTACTGAATGTTGGCCAAGAGAAGCATCCATGTTAGTAGGAAGAACATATGTTTTTTCTAGATCTTTGCTTTTGGAGCTACATATTTGTATATGATCTGCCAATCATTGAGATGCATTAACATGTTGATCTTATGTATAGGAATCGTACTAGTTAGTTTTAGTTGCGATGCAAGATCCAAAGTGGCTGATCTTTGCTTTTGGAGCTACATATTTGTATATGATCTGTGAATCATTGAGATGCATTAACAGTTACTTATTTCTGTTCGCTTAGTGTTTACAAGTTACTGATCGATCACTAGCTAGCCTATAAATGCGCTCCTGGTAGTTTTATTTGCGACGCAAGATGCGAAGTGGCAGTTTTTTGAATAAAAATGCCTACCTCTAAAGAAACTGACAAGCTACACTATCGATCCTACACGGATAAATAGCGGATCACGCACGTACTACCTCCTTTCCAGTTTGCAGGGCTCAATTCAAGAAACGACCTACTCGATCCTACATGAATAAATAGCAGATCACGCATGTACTAGTACCTCCTTTCCGGTTTCCAGGGCTTAATTCAAACCTCTCACCAACCATGGTACACCCTCCGTCCGGGTTTATTAGTCCCGTGAGCAAAGCAGCAAGACCAAGGCATGGCAATAATTAACGACATGCAGAATTTTAAGCCTAATTAATTCCAACAATTTAAGTGGCTGCATGCGTGCCCTCGGCTGCGACTCGTTGCATGCTACTTCGCGTACTGCCTGCGAGCAATTCTGAGTGCATGCATGCAGCCGGCCATAATTAAGGCAGCTAATTGATGCGAAAAAGATATGATTTAATTGTTGCGGGTTTTTTAAATCCGTGGAATCATTATTGAAAAGGAGGGAGATGATTCGAGTGCACTCATTTGACTGCCATGCCGGCGTGCGACCCATATGGGACGGGATGACACAATCATAATTTCAGTTTCTCTAGTTTTCCACGGCAAGTTGGCGCGCTAAGCTATTATGCATTGAATTCCGATGACCGTCGTGCTACCTTCTGCCTATAAGTACTGTTTCCCGGCCTTCTCCGGTGCCACCGTGACCCAACTCGCCATATCCTCATAAGCCCCCACCGGCCAGACGTCACTCGCCACGTCCGCCATGCCCCCGCCCGTCCGCGGTAGGCAACGCCGGAGGCGGTCACCGCTGGAACTAGTGTTCGGGTTTTCACCAGAAGGCAGACGGAGGGAGGAGGTGTCGGTGTCAAAACCGGCGGATCTCGGGTAGGGGGTCCCGAACTGTGCGTCTAATGCGGATGGTAACAGGAGGCAGGGGACACCATGTTTTACCCAGGTTCAGGCCCTCTTGATGGAGGTAAAACCCTACGTCCTGCTTGATTATTCTTGATAATATGAGTAGTACAAGAGTTGATCTACCATGAGATCGAAGAGGCTAAACCCTAGAAGCCATCCTATGGTATGATTGTATGTTGTCCTACGGACTAAAACCCTTCGGTTTATATAGACATCGGAGGGGGCTAGGGTTACACAAGGTCAGTTACAAAGGAAGAGATATCCATATCCGTATTGCCTAGCTTGCCTTCGACGCCAAGTAGAGTCCCATCCGGACACGGGACGAAGTCTTCAATCTTGTATCTTCATAGTCCAACAGTCCGGCCAAAGGATATAGTCCGGTTGTCCGGAGAACCCCTAATCCAGGACTCCCTCAGTAGCCCCTGAACCAGGCTTCAATGATGATGAGTCCGGCATGTAGTGTTGTCTTCGGCATTGCAAGGCGGGTTCCTCCTCGGAATACACCACCGAAGAGTTTGAATACAAGGATAGTGTCCGACCCTGCAAAATAAGTTCCACATACCATCATAGAGAGAATAATATTTTCACAAATCTAATCCGCTGACATGTTTTGGCAGCATGACATCAGGCCACGGCTCGGTATTTATTTGAACCATTTTTATTTAACCAGCCCCGCACATAACGCGAGGCGGTTTCTTGACACGTCTTGTCAAAGCAGAGATCGTGTTCCCTTTATCACGGGATTCTCATCAATACAAACATGGGTAACCCAACCGTGCCTGTTGGTATGACTCCTAGATTTTAGGTAAGTCTAGAACGGCCACGAGGAGGACGCCTGGTATTCATCCCCTTTATAAAGGGACAATGATTTTTCTTTTTTTCCCTCTCGCGCTCAATCGAATCCTTCCCCCTCCTAGAGTTCTAACACCCAAAGCCCAGGTCAGGTGCCTCGGACCTTCAATCATGTCCGGATCCAGCCTTCAAGGCCGGTGGATGCCCTCCTCCCTCACAGAGGAGGACATCAAGAAGTTGAGGGAGGCCAGATATCTGACCACCGAAATTTCACATAGGCTGCCCGCCCGAGGGCAGGTTGTCCCTACTCCCGAACCCAACGAGAGTGTTGTGTTCGTCTCCCACTTCCTCCGAGGACTAGGCCTCACTCTGGATCCCTTTGTTAGGGGTCTCATGTTCTATTACGGGCTGGATTTTCACGATCTGGCCCCAGATTCCCTTCTTCACATCTCGTCATTTATTGTCGTGTGTGAGGCCTTCCTCTGCATTACCCCTCACTTCGGCCTGTGGCTCAAGACCTTCGATGTGAAGCCGAATATGGTCGAGGGGCGGTACACAGCGTGCCGAGGTGGTCTAATAAGCAAAATTGCTGACGCTCCATGGCCAAAGGGTTCCTTTCCAGAGGTGTCCGGATTGTGGCAACGGGAGTGGTTTTACGTCACAGCTCCCCGAAGTGCCAAGTGGGTCGCTGCCCCCACCTTTCGCTCGGGCCCTCCACCACAACTGATGTCATGGATCAGCAGGGGGCTGAGCTGGGGTCCAGGCAAGGACGTGCCAATATTGCAGAGCCATATCCGAGATCTCTTCGAGGGAGATTTCAGTCTTGTTATGGTAATGCAAGTTATGCTGGTTCGTCGAGTCCAGCCTTGCAAACACCGGCCCCTCCGCTTGTGGGAATTCAACCGGAAGGACCGCACACTATTCAGAATTTCCTCTGCATGACACATGAGGAGATGTACAAATCATTCTTCGGACCCCAAATAGAGTGTCCGGACACTATCGAGGACGTGGGCCTGAGCTGCAACCGCCCCGCTCCCCAAGTAAGTAATCCCATGGCTGAACACACTGTCCTTTTATTTATCATGACATCATTTTGAAGAATTGCTCTTTGACCAGAACTGGATAACAAAGGCGAAGATGATCCGGTGTTCGGCCCCCCTTCCTAAAGGCTTGGACAATCCGGTGCTGGAAAAGATGCTCGGGCTGGCACCTTGTCAAGTGCCCTCAAAGGAAGATGAAGGGCGAAATAAAGCGGGCGAAAGCAGGCCTCCAACGCTACCTATTCCAATCGAGGGAATGAGCGCCTCCGCGAGGGAGGATAACCAAGGGGAAGAATCTGACATTCTCTCTCCCCGGGGAAGGAAGAGGTCTACCTCTGAAGATCCGGAAACTAAGGTTTCCAAACGGGAGAAGAAATGTCTGCCAGAGGGACCTGCCTTGGAGGGTACTCTTGCCGCACAATGTCCGCGCGGGGATCAGCCCTTTACCGAGCTATAAGTAAAAGGGTATTCAATAACAAAAATATCTTGCTCTATTTCTGAGAAAAATAATCGAAGCATTTATCTTGCAGTTCAGATCTTAGCCCTTCTCAGTTGAGCACATCTTCGGGGGATCTTCTTCCGGAGATGATGGAGAGCGAAACGCCTCCCCCTGCCACACCGCCTTACAAAGCGGGCGACCCCGAGGTGTCATCCCGGAGGGCTTCTCCTGATCTGGCAAGGCTAGAAGGTAATCCTATGGCCACCCGAAGTCCTCAGTATCCGGCTCTCGAAGAGAGCAATCAAAAGAGTCTAGCACCGTCTGGCGTGCGTTCGGACGTATGGAGGGATCTGCTGGAGAAAGCGGCTATCTCAGAAGAGCACCACACATTGATGGGTACGGTGATTGAAAGGATTTCGTCCGCCGAAAGCGGGCTGCATGAAGCCTTTATGAGTCTACTGACGGGTTTTGAGGTACGTGAAATGATGTACATTTTTGAAAGTACCGCACGTTTTTAGATGTGCCCTGTGTAGATAGTAGCTCCTGAGACTCTGGTTGTCGTCGAAAACGGTGGCAAACAGAGGATCATAGTCCCAGGTAATAACCAGACTGCCTTTATGTGCAAGGGGTGGAGGCTCCAGTGGCTAGCCGGACTCATGGGTATGCCGAACTAAAGCCGCAGCTGGATGCGGCAGATGCCGACATCGTGCTTGTCAACAAGTGGCTTGACGAGGCGCAGGGTCAGTGATTTTTCTGGCGATTGTCACATAATAAGAGCGGCCTGATGCCAGTATCTTTAATATGTTTGTGACTGCAGATGGAGCGGCCACCGTGGAGACCCTTCGGGCGGAGCTTGCCTGAGCCAAGGAGCAAGCAAGGAGTAGCAATGCGACCGCTTTACAGGCGGCCAAAGAGTTAAGGGCCAAACAGGCTGCACATTGCGAGAGCAAAGAAAAAAATTGCCAAGATGGCCGTGGAGTTAAAAGATGCTGCTGACCGTTACCGGCTTCTTGAAGAGGAAAACCGGGCGAAAGCGACGGATCTGGAGAAGGCCCGGGTGGCTGCCAAGGAAGCCTGCTCCAAAATTAGAGCTACGAAGGAGGAGCTGAATCAAGCTGCATATATCGTGTCTGGGAAGCCCTTCTTGTTGCGGACTAAGTTTGGAGATCCGAAGTATGCTCCTCTGGACCGGCTATGGAGTTCTGCGGATGCATACATGGATTTGGCTACCAGCACTGTCGATGCCGCCGAGTACTTCAAGGATCAGAAAGGTCCCGAAGTGGAGAAGCTGTTCTGGTCATAGTTTCATGCTCCAGTCCGTCCGCTTCTACTGAATGAGCGATTGACCGGTTGGGCCAAGCTCCATAGATTTTTCAGACTGGCCATGAGGTCTGTTGTGGATAATTTGTGGCCAGGAGGGCCAAGGCCGAATAGCTACTTTAGCTTAGTGCAACAATTCCTTGGCACTGTGCCACACATCGATGCTGTAAAGAGGTCTGCGTGCATAGAAGGCTCGCGGATGGCCCTTGCCCGTGTCAAAACATACTGGGCGGAGTTGGATGCCACCACTGTTGCGTCACAAGGTTCGGCCATAGACCGAGTGGCTGCCGAGCACTACTTTGAAGAAGTCCTTGAAGGCGCTCGTTCGATAGAGGCTCAATGCTCGAAGAATATTATGTTTGAGTGACATGTATTCCCATTGTAAAAACAATGTTTTATTGAATTTATCAGGGCCGTATTTATACTTTTGCCTGAAAGTACTATGATGCCTCCTGTGCGGCCGTTTATGTATATATGTATATAATCTGAAAGATTACAGTCGTCGGCTTCAGCCCCCAGGCCTATAATGCGGGGGTGTTCGCAGAAGATGCATGTTCACACTTGATCCAACGTCTTGGTCCATTAAGGAGGTGATAGCGCAGCGAACTAGGCAACCGGACTATAATGCTTTAACACTTTCACTTAGCCAGAGGAGTTTGATAGTGGGGCTACTATATAGCCCCTGGTGGCTCCGCACTCATCCGAATTCGGGGTGCGTATATGCCTGGCCGGGAAACGGCTCTTCGTTAAAGCGGAGGAATCCCAAAGATTCCGCTAGGTCATCGAGTGGTTGACCAGTCTCACGCTATATCATGATAGTCAGTTTTCGGCTTTCTCTACTGAGGTGCTCGTCCGGATGAACCAGGGCACAATCGCAGTAGTTCTCCTGGTGCCGCCTTAGCCGATAGAGCGGAACGTAAGGCATCAAAACACAGGAGCCGGGCAAACCCAACATTTGACCAAAGACATGATTCGGAGCTGATGCATATAAGGCCAAACTCGCGACGCCGAACACTCCCTAAGGTATTCGGTCTTTGTGGTGGAAACTGGGCTTAAGCAGTGCCCTTTGTAATAAGCCCCTGGTGTCCAGGTACGTGCAATATTCTGACATGGCCACATGCCAATACGTCAGCATCCTTCTCAATTGTACTGAGAATCCAGGGGATGTGTATCAACAAGAGACAGTAAAAAGGTTTACGCAGGGTCTTAATCTATAAAGAATCCTTAGAACGGGTCCCTGCTGCACGTCTGCGCCTGTATCTCCGTTGTGCCGTATCCTAGATGGGTGTAGCACGATGGTCATCTGTAAAAGAGAGGAACTTAGTTGAAAAGTTGCCGTGCAAAAGGTAAGTTATACTAAATAAACAATATATAGTTCAAAATGAGTAAAGTTGAGCCTGATTGCCACTTGTGCGCGCGCGTTGAGCCCCTTGTATTGTAATAGGGGTATAGCCATCAAACCTGTATCAATTACATATAGCTGCACTAGACTCGTCCAACCGTGTCCGTGGTATTAACGACCTGTCAGATGCTTTAGTTGGTGAGGCCGTTTAGTGTGCGGCTGCCAAGGCAGCCGCGCGGTCTTCCGCACGCAAGGAGCGCTCAATATTTCCATTTACTGTAATAATGCCATGTGGACCGGGCATTTTAAGCATGAGGGAAGCGTAATGCGGTATTGCGTTAAAGCGAGTGAAAGCTTCACGTCTGAGTAGTGCTTGATTGCCACTTTGGAACGGAGCGATGTGGAAGGTTAAATTTTCATTGCGGAAGTTATCGGGGAAGCTGAATATGACCTCTAGTAGTAGGGAGCCCGTGCAATGGGATTCTGGCCTGGCGTTACTCCTTTAAAGGTAGTATTGATATGGCTAATTTTTGTTGGGTCTATCCCCATTTTGCAGACTGTGTCCTGATATATCAGGTTTAAACTACTGCCGCCGTCCATCAGGACTCGTGTGAAGTGGTATCCGTCAATTATCGGGTCTAACACCAAGGCAGCCCATCCTGCACGCCAGATACTTGCCGAGTAATCCCGATGGTCGAAGGTGATCGGTTGGGACGACCAGTGGCAGAACTCCGTTGTGATAGGCCCTGGGACATGTGTCTCTAGGAGTGCCGCTTTGTTTCTCCCCTTTGTCACGTGTAACACGTTTACTGTTTTAACTTCTAGTGGGAATTTCTTTTGTTCCCCAGTGCTTTGCTTGCGCGGCTCGTCCTCGTCTTCACGTGGTGTATCCTGCCCCTTGTGTTCAGCGTTGAGCTTGCCGGACTGCTTGAAGACCCAACATTCTCTATGGGTATGATTTGCAGGTTTATTGGGGGTGCTGTGGATCTGACATATTTTGTCCAGAATCTTGTTTAGGCTGGACAATTCGTCTCTGTTGCCTTTGGAGGGCATCTTTTGCTGACCTGGCCGAGAGATTCTGAATCCGGCGTTTACCGCCATGCTCTTTGGGCTGTCTTCTTTATTCCGACGCTTGTTTTTGTTTCGTCGTGGTTTCCCGTTTTCGTCCCTGACTTCGGATGTACTTGGGTCGCTGGTGCTGCATCGGGCTAACCAGTTGTCCTCGCCCGCGCAAAAGCAGGTCATGAGGCTTGTTAATGCCGCCATTGTTCTCGGCTTTTCTTGGCCGAGGTGTCTGGCGAGCCATTCGTCTCGAACGCTGTGCTTGAAAGCTGCCAAGGCTTCGGCGTCCGGACAGTCGACTATTTGGTTCTTTTTAGTGAGGAACCTGTTCCAAAGCTTTCGGGCTGACTCTCCGGGCTGTTGAGTTATATGACTTAAATTGTCTGCATTTGGTGGTCAGACATAGGTCCCTTGAAAATTTGCCCAAAAAGCGTCTTCAAGCTCTTCCCAGCTTCCAATGGAGTTTTCGGGGAGGCTTTTAAGCCAGTGCCGAGCTGGCCCTTTGAGCTTGAGGGTCAAGTACTTGATGGCGTGGAGATCGTCTCCTCGAGCCATGTGGATATGGAGGATGTAGTCCTCAATCCAGACCCCAGGGTCTGTCGTTCCGTCGTACGCCTCTATGTTTACGGGTTTGAATCCCTCTAGAAATTCATGGTCCAACACCTCATCGGTGAAACGTAGGGGGTGTGCGGCACCCCTGTATTTGGGTGTACCATGATGTTCAGATGTTTGTTGTGTTGCATTGCATACTAGAGCGCGCTTGCGTGGCCCGTATATGGATCTGGTTGCGCCATCCTTTTGATGCGACCCCTCGCGTGGATCGTGTACTGGCTTATGTGCGGCGTCGTTTGCCGCTCTATGTTGGCCACGAGGTCGTCTGTCCGACCGGATGGCCATTTTGTTTTTCAATTGCGGGGGATCTAAGGCCTCCTCATCGAATTTAGGTAGCAACTTTTGCTTCGGGTAGCTCTTGGTGTGGCGATTACCGCCGTACTTCGCTGCAGTGTTGAGTACTTCACTCCATCTGATTCTGAGTGTGTCTTGTGCAGTCCTGAGCCTTTGCTTCTGCTTCTTCAGACTCCTCGCAGTGGCAACAAGCCTTTGATGGGAATTCTGTTGCTCCGAGCGCCTGTGCGGTGTGATGTCGTCCAGACTGTTATCTTCGATGGAGTCGGGTTGTTCGGTTTGATTCTCCGTGTTGCCGTGGTCGGGCGATGGTTCACCCTGCTCTAACACTGGGTCTATATGATCGTTGTTTCTGCCGAGGCGGGATTTGGAGCGGCGCTTACGCCTCCGCTTTGACTACTTCTCGAGGGAACAACCCTTCGCTGCGTCCTTCCGTTCCTCGTCATCGTTTTCTTTGGGTGTGTCCACCATGTATACATCATATGATGAAGTGGGCATCTAGTGCCCTGTGGGCAATGGTTCCTGTTCATCTCCTGCATCATCGTCCATGCCGTCGATGTCTTCGGAGTCGAAGTCGAGCATGTTGGTCAAATCGTCGACAGTGGCTACTAAGTGGGTGGGGGTGGGCGGCGAATTTCTTCGTCATCCGCGTCCCAATCCTGCCGAACATAGTTCGGCCAGGACTCTCCTGACAGGGAGAGAGACTTTAATGAACTCAATATGTCGCTGAAGGGCGAGTGCTGAAAGATATCCGCGGAGGTGAACTCCATGATCGGCGCCCAGTTGGATCCGATACGCACGGGCGCAGGCGGTTCGGAGTCCGTGGCCGGGGAAGAATCCGGCAGTTCGATGTCACGGCTCTCGTGAAGGGTAAGGTCGATATTCGGCTCGATCGCTGATGAGAGTGCGGCCTTCATGGCGGGGTCTATCCACCCGTCCATGGATGGCGCAATTGGCTCCGAATTGAGGGTCGGAGCGGTTGCCTGAACACTGTTCGATGGTAGAGCTAAATCATGCTCATCCTGACCGTGCGACGCTCTTGGCAGGGGCTCGAATCCGTCGAAGATCGAGTCTCCACGAATGTCGGCCGTGTAGTTTAAGCTACCGAACCTGACCTGGTGGCCAGGGGAGTAACTCTCAATCTGCTCCAGATGGCTAAGCGAGTTGGACCGCAGTACGAAGCCACCAAATACAAGGATCTGTCCGGGGAGAAAAGTATCACCCTGGACTGCATCACTATCGATGATCGAAGGAGCCATCAAGCCTAACGGTGACGACACAGAGGAACTCTCAATGAAAGCACCAATGTCGGTGTCAAAACCGGCGGATCTCAGGTAGGGGGTCCCGAACTGTGCGTCTAAGGCAGATGGTAACAGGAGGCAGGGGACACGATGTTTTACCCAGGTTCTGGCCCTCTTTATGGAGGTAAAACCCTACGTCCTGCTTGATTATTCTTGATAATATGAGTAGTACAAGAGTTGATCTACCACGAGATCGGAGAGGCTAAACCCTAGAAGCTAGCCTATGGTATGATTGTATGTTGTCCTATGGACTAAAACGCTCTGGTTTATATAGACACCGAAGGGGGCTAGGGTTACACAAGGTCAGTTACGAAGGAGGAGATATCCATATCCGTATTGCCTAGCTTGCCTTCCACGCCAAGTAGAGTCCCATCCGGACACGAGATGAAGTCTTCAATCTTGTATCTTCATAGTCCAACAGTCCGGCTGTCCGGAGACCCCCTAATCCAGGACTCCCTCAGGAGGCATTCTATCTGTCTTTAGATGGCAATGCGGAGATCGAGGAGTTGTTGGAGCGCGACTGCCTGGCGGAGGAGCAGCGTATCGCCGATTTGCGCCGCCAGCGAGACATGGAGTACCAGCGCACCGACACTCTGAGTCGTGAGCAGAGCGCCCGCAACTGGGCCGACTACGTGGAGGCCGGCGCCCGGCAAATAGCCCTGGAGGCTGTCGGGCATGCACGCATTCGCGATGCTGATTTTTACTACTAGCTCATCAAGTGGGTTTCCCACTTGGAAGCCGAAGCTTCGGTGGACCATGCCGGCATGGAAAGGGCCAACGCGCGCGAGCAACGCACCCTATCGCACCTCTTGCAAGTTCGAGGCGAGGCGCACGACGCTGGTGCCGGCGTTTAGCGTGTACCATAGATGGCGGCTGGCATCGTCTAGTTAGCTAAGAGTAAGTTAGTACTTGTACGCTACTAGAGTATTAGTGGGAGTAGATAGTTAGGCCATGATGGTTGTCAACGTGGAAGTTCAGTACTCTATATGTGGATCAGACCTGTTACTTTGCTCTGAATGTTGAACTTTCCATTTGAACGTATGGAATGGGCTGTTATTTTTTAAATGGGTTGTATTTGTCCTCCACGGGTTTAGAGGCTGACTTGTGGGCCTAGCAAGTTGACGCGTACACAATCACGAGATGATTGTACGTGGAGAGGATGACAGCAGGGACCTGCCAAGGTCATGGCAGTACGCAAGCAAGTGCCTCCTTATTTCAAGCCAATAAAAAATGGCTCCTCCTAGTGGATTTCTGACATCTGGGTCCCATGCCATTGTCAACGTAGTCAATAAACGAGAGAATTGCATAACGAGCGGCTGGCACCAGGGACCCAACAGCTCGTCTAGTTATTTTTGTTTTGGGTTAATTTGATAAATGCCACTCCAAATCTGGTGTATCCGAGAAATGCCACTGCAATTTCCAAACTTTGAAAAATGCCATTTCATGCCATTTCTAGTGGCATTTTTCAAAGTCTAGAGTGGCGTTTTTCAAAGTTTGCAAACTGCAGTGGTGTTTTTCAAAGATTGCAAAAATTGCAGTGGCATTTTTCAAAGTTTGGAAATTGCAGTGGCATTTTTATGAATCGCCATAATTGGAGTGGCATTTATCTAATTTGTTTTTGAGACGGTAGCAGGGTGTCAACTGGGCTGTGCGGGACACTCTGGCCTGTCTAGACAGCCTTTTCTTTTGTGTTTACCACAGACCAGCCCAGTAGTTTTTTTTCTTCCTGAAAATGGCTAGCCCAGTTTTTTTGTGATTTGCCAAGTAAGTCACTTTATCAGGCCTGTTGGGCTGCAAATCTTTCAAGACGAGGAGAGCTTCATTCAGCTGGCCGAGAAAATGGCCTATCAGTAATGAGAAATGGGCTGTACATTTTTAAAACACATCAAACCGGCAATTAGTTTCAAATATCTTTTTTTCATTTCGAGATTTTAAATTGCATTGATTTTTATGCGTGGACAATTTATTGGATTTTATATTGATATACATTTATTTTTAAAATCAGTCTAAATGTGAATCGAAATTTCGGGATTAAAAACAGTTCAGACCGCACCGACATATGCAAAATTTCATATAATTTTTTTACCGTGGCCACAATATGGGCTGTAATGCTAACAAAAAGAATATGGGCTCCAAAAAAACCCGTAAGAATTAGCAAATGGGCTGTAAATTATTTGAAATAATGGTAGATGGGCTGTATGCTATTTTCCACAGATTTGAGGCTTTCCACTGATGGCATGTATACTGTTGGATGTCCATCAAACGGCCGTTGTGCTTCTTCAATCTCTGTGCTTCCTGCTCCAGCCGCTCAAACAAGCGTCGTATAATTTTTTAACCATGGCCACAATATGGGCTGTAATGCTAACAAAAAGAATATGGGCTCCAAAAAAACCAGTAAGAATTAGCAAATGGGCTGTCAATTATTTGAAATAATGGCAGATGGGCTATATGCTGTTTTCCACAGATTTGTGGCTTTCCACAGATGGCCTGTATACTGTTGGATGTCCATCCAATGGCCGTCGTGCTTTCTTCAATCTCTGCTCTTCCTGCTCCAGCCGCTCAAACAAGCGCCGGCGGGACTGCCTGCTCCAACCTCCCCACGGCCGGCTGTGCTGCCACGCAGGCCTCACCGCCCCACCGTACTCCCATCGCTGGCCTAGCCATCCCTCTACTCACCCACACCTACTGTTATTCTCCGGCGACGGCAGACGAACCAGTAAACCCTCGTACAGTCGTACTCCCCTCCGTGTGGGAAACAAAAACAACTGCCGAGTCTTCCCTGCCTCCGTGTCGTTCCCTTCCTAGGCCTCGCCGTCGCCCACCGCCCTGGTGCTCTCGGCGTGGCGTGGTCAACATGGTCAAAGACCGACATGCATCTAAAGTGGACTGTACGTGGAGAGGCTGATAGCTGGGTCCACCGCACGCAAGGAAATGCCTCCTTATTACGTGCAAAATAATGATTCCTCCACCTGACATCTGGGACCCACCGAAAGGGCCTCTGTATTTGGCGAAAAAATGGTACCGCCGTTGACAGCTCGGACCCACCAGCTATATCTTCGCACGCAAGGAAGTGCCTCCTTATTATGCACAAAAAAAATGAATACTCCCCCTGCTAGCTGGGACCCAGTATAGTGGGCCTACTAAGTTGATGGGGACGAAGGGCTTTGTCAACTTAGTCAATATGCACGATTCTAGCTCGACTGACCGTACGATGTCCATCCAACGGCCGTAGTGCTTCTTCAACCTCTGGTCTTCTTGCTCCAGCCGCCCAAAGCAGTGCCGGTCGTGCCGCCTGCTCCTGCCTCCCGTGGCCGGCTGTGCTGCTGCGGAGGCCTCACCGCCCCCATACTACTCCCACCGCTGGCCAGGCCATCCCTCCACTCCACTCACCCACACCCCCTATTATTCTGCGGCGACGGTAGCACGGCCGAACCAGTGAACCCTCGTACTCCTCTCCGCGTGGGCATCCATTGCCGCGTCTTCCCCGGCTCCGCGTCGTCCCCTTCCTAGCCCTCGCCGTCGTCCACCGCCGTGGTGCTCTCGGCGCGGCGTGGTCAATGTAGTCAATGAACGAATTCCATCAGAAGAATACTGTACGTGGAGAGGTTGACAGCTGGGTCCATGGCAGCCGCAAGGAAGTGCCTCCTTATTACGCGGAAAATAATTATTCCTCCACCTGACAGCAGGGACCAACCGGACGCCCACCAGTATTTCATGAAAAAAACGTTTGCCCCTGACTGCTGGGACGCACCCGATGGGCCACCGTATTTCGCGAAAAAACGTTCCCCCTGCTGTCAGCTCGGACCCACCGAAAGTGCCTCCTTATTACGCACAAAAAAAATGAATACCCCCTGCTAGTTGGGACCCACCTTGGTGGGAGGCTGACTTGTGGGCCTACTAAGTTGACGGGGACGGAGGGCTTTGTCAACTTAGTCAATATAAATGATTCTAGCTCCAGTGACCGTACAATGTCCATCTAACGGCCGTAGTGCTTCTTCAACCTCTGGTCTTCTTGCTCTAGCCGCCCAAAGCAGCGTTGGTCGTGCTGCATGCTCCTGCCTCCCGTGGCCTGATGTGCTGTCGCGGAGGCCTCACCGCCCCCTACTATTCCCACCACTGGCCAGGCCCTGCGGCGACGGCAGCCTCACATCGCAGCCGAACCAGTGAACCCTCGTACTCCTCTTCGCGCGGGCTTCCGCTACCGCGTCTTCCTCAGCTCCGCGTCGTCCCCTTCCTAGGCCTCGCCGTCGCCCACCGCCCTAGTGCTCCCGGCGCGACGTGGTTAATGTGGTCAAGGAAAGACTTCCATCGGACGTGGACTATACGTGGAGAGGCTGACAGCTGGGTCCACGGCCACAGCAAGGAAGTGCCTCCTTATTATGCGGAAAATAATGATTCCTCCACCTGACAGCTGGGACCCACCGGATGGGCCACTATATTTCGCGAAAAAATGTTTCCCCCTGACTGCTGGGACCCACCAGCTACATCTTCGCACGCAAGGAAGTGCGTCCGGACAAAAAAAAAACGATTCTCCCCCTGACTACTAGGACCCACCAGCTACATCTTCGCACGCAAGGAAGTGCGTCCGGGCAAAGAAACGATTCGCCCCCCTGACTGCTGGGACCCATCAGCTACATCTTCGCACGCAAAGAAGTGCCTGAGAGTCGGGACCCACCTGGAGAAGCGTACGAAGCGTTGTCATTCTGGTCGCGAACATGTACGTACATATATACTGGTGGATGTAGAGGCGCACACGTTTCGTAGTAGAGGCGCGCATGTAGCATGTACACGTACGTACAACGGCCAGGGTGCAAGAAAGAAAATACGGCCATGTATGTGTGCATATGGGCGGGGTCTCGAACGCCTACTCGCGCATATGTACTGCGAGGGCTCGTGTACATGGCTGGGTCAGAACGGAGAAACAGCATCGTCATCGTCGTGTTCATGGGGAGGCAACGGAATGCGTCATGTTCATGGGGAGGCAATGGAATGCGTCGTGTTCATCGGGAGGCAATGGAATGCGTCGTGTTCATCGAGAGGCAACGGAACGCGTGGGAGCCAACTGGCTGGGTCAGAACAGAATGTGTGGTCATGTTCATCGGGAGGGCTTGGACGGAACATGCGATGGAAACGAGGCCTGGCGTACCGCAGAATGGAGGAAACGGACCTCCTACAGTCGAAACGGGGGTCATGTTGATCGGGAGGGGTGTGGCGTATGGCAAAACGAGGGAAACAGACCTCCTACGGTCGAAACGGGGGTCCTGTTGATCGGGAGGGGTGTGGCGTACCACAAAATGGACGAAACGGACATCCTACAGTCGAAACGGGGGTCCTGTTCATCGGGAGGGGTCCGGTGTACCGCAAAACGGGACTCCACGGGATACTGTTCATCTCCACCGTCGACCTCCTCCAGCCTCCACAGGCTACCGTCGACCTCCTCCAGCCTCCACGGGCTCCTGTTCATCTAGCCTCCACCGCGTGCTACTCCACCGGCTACTGTTCAACCACCCCTCCACCGTCTACTGTTCATCCAGCCCTCCACACCACGGGGTCCTGTTCAACCACCCCTCCACGGGCACCCCTCCACCGTCTACTGTTCATCCAACCCTCCACACCACGGGGTCCTGTTCATCCAGAGGCAATGCCACCGCTCACTGCTCATCCACCCCCCCCGCAACACTCACTGTTCATCCAATCGATCGGCTTCAGTTAGCAGCAGTAGCGAAGGAATCGCTTGATCGGGTTCAGTTAACAGCCATCGATCGATCGCTCAGGTTCAGTAACGCGTAGCCTGCAGTGCAATCGCTCGGGTTCAGTTAGAGCCCAACACCTCGCTCGGGTTCAGTTAGAGCCAATGCCTCGCACACACGCGCATACGTGTACGAGAGAAACGCGCATCGCTCGGCCCCCGACCTCCCACCGTAACCAGGAACTCCCTGAAATTTTCCTCCCCCTTGCTTTTACCACGGTTTTTTCTGTCATGGACGGCCCAAAGAATGTCATGCAGCTGTGTCTCCCGCCCGCCCATGACGAAAAGCCCATTCTCTGTCATGATTTTTTGTCATAGAAGTAGGAGCCCACCACATCTATGATGATACCGGGTTTTGTCACAATTATCATCATAGAAATGTCATATGTATGACAGAAATTTTTTTCGTTCGGCCCAAAATGTCATGGATGTGTCTTTTTTGTAGTGACCTAACATCGGCGAACCTATGCTGCAATACATATCTACAACTCACCAGGTGGTGAGTGCTGTGCTCGTCGTTGAACGAGAGGAAGAGGGGCACAAATTCCCACTCCAAAAACCAGTATACTACGTATCAACAATTCTCATGCCATGCAAATCCCGACACCCGCACTATCAAAAGATAGCATATGCGGTTTTCATGGCATCTCGGAAGCTACGACACTACTTTCAAGAGTGCTCGATCATGGTGGCCTCCGAGGTACCACTCAATGACGTCATAAACAATCAAGACACCACTGGCCACATTGCAAAATGGGCTATCGAGCTATTACCATTTGAAATAACATACAAGCCACGCCGAGCTATTAAATCTCAGGTGCTGGCCGACTTCGTCACCGAGTGGACAGATGCCGAACTCCCTAAAGAGTACGGCACATACTCTAACTGGGTGATGTACTTTGATGGCTGATACGTCTCCAATGTATCTATAATTTTTGATTGTTCCATGCTATTATATTATCTGTTTTGGATGTTAATGGGCTTATTTATACACTCTTTATATTATTTTTGGGACTAACCTATTAACCCAAGGCACAGTGCAAATTGTTGTTTTTTTGCCTATTTTAGTGTTTCGCGGAAAAGGAATATCAAACGGAGTCCAAACGGAATGAAACCTTCGGGAGAGTTATTTTTGGAACAAACATGATCCAAGGGACTTGGAGTAGACATCAAGAAATCAACGAGGAGACCACGAGGCAGGGAGGCGCGCCCCCACCCTCGTGGGCCCCTCGTAGCTCCACCGACCTACTTCTTCCTCCTATATATGTCCATATACCCCAAAAACATCCAGGAGCAGCACGAAACCCTATTTCCACCGCTGCAACCTTCTGTACCCAAGAGATCCCATCTTGGGGCCTTTTTCGGATCTCCGCCGGAGGGGGAATCGATCACGGAGGGCTTCTACATCAACACCATAGCCTCTCCGATGATGTGTGAGTAGTTTACCATAGACCTTCGGGTCCATAGTTATTAGCTAGATGGCTTCTTCGCTCTCTTTGGATCTCAATACAATGTTCTCCTCGATCTTCTTGGAGATCCATTTGATGTAACTCTTTTTGCGGTGTGTTTGTCGAGATCCGATGGATTGTGGGTTTATGGTCAAGTTTATCTATAAACAATATTTGATTCTTCTCTGAAATCTTTTATGTATGATTGGTTATCTTTACAAGTCTCTTCGAATTATCAGTTTGGTTTGGCCTACTAGATTGATCTTTCTTGCAATGGGAGAAGTGCTTAGCTTTGGGTTCAATCTTGCGGTGTCCTTTCCTCGTGACAGCAGGGGCAACAAGGCACATATTGTATTGTTGCAATCGAGGATAAAAAGATGGGGTTTATATCATATTGCTTGAGTTTATCCCTCTACATCATGTCATCTTGCCTAATGCATTACTCTGTTCTTATGAACTTAATACTCTAGATGCAAGCTGGGTAGCGGTCGATCTGTGGAGTAATAGTAGTAGATGCAGAATTGTTTCGGTCTATTTGTCGCGGACGGGATGCCTATATACATGATCATGCCTAGATATTCTCATAATTATTCACTTTTCTATCAATTGCTCGACAGTAATTTGTTGACCCACCATAATACTTATGCTATCTTGAGAGAAGCCACTAGTGAAAGCTATGCCCCACCGGGTCTATTTTTTATCATATAAGTTTCCAATCTATTTTTATTTTGCAATCTTTACTTTCAATCTATATCATAAAAATACCGAAAATATTTATCTTATTATCTCTATCCGTAAGTGACCGTGAAGGGATTGACAACCCCTTTATCGCATTGGTTGCGAGGTTCTTATTTGTTTGTGTAGGTACGAGGGACTTGAGTGTAGTCCCCTACTGGATTGATACCTTGGTTCTAAAAAACTGAGGGAAATACTTACACTACTTTGTTGCATCACCCTTTCCTCTTCAAGGGAAAACCAACGCAGTGCTCAAGAGGTAGCAAGAAGGATTTCTGGCGCCGTTAATGGGGAGATCTACCACAAGTCAAGACATACCAAGTACCCATCACAAACTCTTATCCCTCGCATTACATTATTTGCCATTTTCCTCTCGTTTTCCTCTACCCCACTTCACCTTTGCCTTTGCCTTTTCTTCGCCCTCTTCCCGTATGTCTTTTTGTTTGTGTTTCCACGTGCCTTCTATTTGCTTGCATCTTTGCTCGCTAAAAATCTATTGATATGGATCCACTTAAAGTGTTCTACTTGGATCATCTTCGGTCCTTATGCGCTCGTGCTGAAACCCCAACTAGCCTAGTTGATGGGAAATCTTTAGATGAGCATGCTCATTTTGTGCTTCACCGTTTTTCTGAAAAAGGGAAACTCTTATGGGATCAAATAAACAGATTGTTGTGTTATGCTTGGAATCTTTGTGAAATTTGTGATTTTACTTGTTGCTCTAAGAACCTTAAAAATCACCTTCCCTACCTATGTGAGTTTAATGAAAATGAAATCTTATCTTCTTATGCAAAGGGTGTTTATAGTTACTACGATATCGAACAAATTGAAGAATTTGTTGCTTTTAAGGGTGCTTATGAAGTTGCTTCTTTGATTGAAAAGTATGATATTACTCTCTAAAAATCTGAAAATCTTGACATACTTAAATATTGCTATGAAAACTACGCTTACAACGCCTATGTTAAGGAATTTGTTGAGAGAATGACCGTTGCTTTGGAAGAAAATAATGATATGCACGAATCTATAGATAATTATGATTCCGATGATTTGATTGAAATATCCCTTGATGAACATGATGCTTGCTATTCTTATAGCCATGATGCCAGTATTTATGAAGATGAGTTTGCTATAGTTCCTTATGTTAAACATGAGAGTATTGCTATTGCACCCATACTTGATAGTTCCTTTGATGAAAAGCATGATTGCAATGATGTTATTATAAATTCTCTTAGTGTCAATTGTGTTAATGATATGCAAAACCTCAAGCTTGGGGATGCTAGTTTTGCTATGACTACTATTTGTTGCAATGATCATGATTGGGGTGATTCTTCTTATGATCTTGAAAATTTATTTAAGCCCCATGATGAATATGAGATTGATTATAATGTTTGAAATAATATTGAAAGTGGGTTTGGAAGAGTGTCAACTTTAGATCCCACATATTTGGAGAATGTTCAATCTTATGAAGTTTTTGATAAAAGTGGGTTTGGAGAGGTCATGACTTTAGTTAATGTTAATCCCACTATTTTGGAAGAGTGTCAACTTGGCACGCATGTGGATCACGTTGAAAATATCTTATGTGATAGATATTTTGTTGAGTTTGGTTATGATCCCACATATAATTATTATGAGAGAGGAAAATATGATTGTAGAAATTTTCATGTTACTAAATTACCTCTCGTTATGTTGAGATTGCTATTGTTTCTTTCTGCTTCCTTGCATATGCTAGTTTTTGCTTGCGATGATAAATTGTTTGCCTATAAGATGCCTATGCATAGTAAGTATTTTATACTTAGATGTTTTTGTCATGTGTTTTATGATGCTCTCTTTTGTGCTTCAATTCTTCTCTTTTATGTGAGCATCATTGAAATTATCAATGTCTAGCTAGGGGCGTTAAATGATAGTGCTTGTTGGGAGGCAACCTAATTTTATTTTTGTTTCTTGATTTTTGGTTCTGTTTAGTAATAAATAATTCATATATCCTCCGTTTAGATGTGGTTTTATGATTTTAATTAGTGTTTGTGCCAAGTAGAACCTTTGTGAAGACTTAGGGGAAGTTTTAGTGATCTTGCTGTAAAAAACAGAAACTTTAGCGCTCACGAGATTTGCTGCCATTTTTTACTGGAGAGTGCTATTAGGTTTATTATTTTTGAAGATGATTAATAGACAAATTACTCACGTCCACCAATTTATTTCAGAATTTTTGGGGTTAAATAAGTATTCGAAACCTACAGATTACTACAGACTGTTCGGTTTTTGACAGATTCTGTTTTTCATGTGTTGTTTGCATATTTTGATGAATCTATGGCTTGTAACGGAGGGTATGAACCATAGAGAAGTTGAAATACAGTAGGTTTAACACCAATATAAATAAATAATTAGTTCATTACAGTACCTAAAGTGGTGGTTTGTTTTCTTATACTAACGGAGCTCATGAGATTTTCTGTTGAGTTTTGTGTTGTGTAGTTTTCAAGTTTTGGGTAAAGATTTGATGGATTATGGAATAAGGAGTGGAAATAACCTAAGATTTGGGATGCCCAAGGCACCCCAAGGTAAAATTCAAGGACAACCAAAAGCCTAAGCTTGGGGATGCCCCGGAAGGCATCCCCTCTTTCATCTTCTTTCATCGGTAACTTTACTTGAGGCTATATTTTTATTCACCAAATGATATGTGTTTTGCTTGGAGCGTATTGTATGATTTGAGTCTTTGCTTTTTAGTTTACCACAATCATACTTGCTGTACACACCTTTTTGGAGAGACACACATGAATTGGAATTTTTAGAATACTCTATGTGCTTCACTTGTATCGTTTGAGCTAGATAATTTTGCTCTAGTGTTTCACTTAAATCTTTTAGAGCACAGTGGTAGTTTTATTTTATAGAAACTAGTGGTGTGACCCGCGCATTTGCGCAGCTAGATTTTTTGATGTTTTCTTCCATTTATATCTTCATTTGAACTATATTAGACTTGATATACTGATTTTACAGTATGTACCTTACATAAAATTTATATTTTTGATTTAGTCTCACGTATTACAGGAGCACGATTTTTTATTACTTTGTGGTTTGCCATTATGATATGTTTTCACTTTTTGAAACCTTTATCATAAAATATTGGAATAAATTGTTAATTAAAATTAGTGAACTAATAATATCTATTGGATTTTTTTGAAATAACTACATGATCAACCGAAATATGAAATTTACCCTTTTGTGATGAAAAACTCATCTATGGTTTTAGGCATAGAGATTTTAGTCTGGTTCCGATGAATGCACCGTGGTATGCCTATTAAGATTACCATATATATCAGTTGACACTAAATTCTTACATTTTGGTCATTTTCCCCTTTGCATCAACTTTACATGCGGGTGCGGCACCATTTTTTGTTTCACTATAGGTTTTGGAGAGTCCGCCATGCTCGACCGCAATATTTTTTATACTCTCTTGAATGAAAAATCTTCTATTGCGTCGGTTGAGCAGTTGACTGCGAGGTCGGCCATTCGCACTCCCATGCTGTCTAACATTCAATATTTATGGTTTCCATCTGACAACATTGTTTGCTTTATTGGTACATCATGCTACCTCACAACAATAAGATTTTGAAATTGATCCACCTATTTTTCCTTATAAAATGCCTTGCATGTCAAATATCCAATGCTTATGCATGTATATAGTCTATGGTTCTCCCTCCCTAGATGTTGTGAAACCTATCTCATCACTATTATTTTCATTGGAGAGGTTGATCGCTAATTCTGCATGACTCGGCTCATTTTTCTCATGCCATGATTTTTGTTCTCACCCTTTAACCTAGTCCTGATATGTATATATATTTTTATTCACCCTAAGGTACCCTTTTTTCGTGCTATAAGCCAATATGAAATGTGTGTGGCTACTAATTTTTTTTTGAAGACATAGACTGACTGGAATTTTGTTCTGAAATTTGAAAATACATTTTCGTATTGTCAGAAACTTCTAAAAGCAATTCAATACGTATATATAGAACTATTAAACATATCTTTAATTTTTTTCATAAGGACATACTAAATATAGTTGAAATCACCTTTTGAAATCTTTGAAACATTGGTGATACAATTTATTTATTTAAAAAATGACTGTTGGACCCCAAACTCCAAATTTATGCATGACTTGGCTCGTATTTATCCTACTCTAATTTTTTTAGTTTTTCAATGTAGAGTCTAGTCGGAATTGTGTTTTGCAGGTCGGGCTCTATTGAGGTTAGTTTTCTAAAAAATAGTTGGACATACATTCTCTGACTGAAAAAAGTTCTTGAAAGCAACTCACATGTATATATGGGTATATTACACTTATGTTTTCTAAAAATATTAGAAATATATATTCTGACTGGTGAAAATTCCTAAGAGCAATTTCATATGGATATATGGATATATTCGATGCATGTGCCAATTTTCCATTCGGACATACTAAAGTACAATTTTTATTACTATTTTGTAATTTTTAATTTTTAATATTTTTCAAGTTATTGTAGATCTAACTCTAGTTTATGCATGGCTCGACTCCAATTAACATCGGGCTCTACAGAATCATTTGCTAGCAGCAAAAACAGAATGCACTTTCATCTTGTGTGTCTGTCATGGAGGCCTTGAACGCTTGTTTTTTTAAAGATAGACGTCTTGGCTCCTTGTGTGTCTGGGTTATACTTTTTTGTACGTGGTTCGTGGCCCGCTTTTGTAGGTGGCCGTGGTCAGTTTTCATACGTGGTTAGGCCCTTGTTTTTTAGGCTATCCGTGTTTTGTTTTGATACTCTGCCGGAGTCCGATGGAAATACACCAAAAAAGAGAGTCCGATCGCTAGATGTAATCTCGGGAAAAAAAGAGTCCGATTGAAGTATGTCGTTTTTGTCGTTTGGTGCACGTCCCCTCCTCGTTAGGTGTGAGTTGTAGTATCCTTCTTGAATAAAGACCCGTACTGGAGTATGGCTCTATGTTTGGACCTAATTTTTTTATTGGACTTGGTTTCCAATTTGTACACATGATTTGATGTACGTGTCAAATATTGCACGTAATATTTTAGTCTATTATTAATCTACCTTATATTGGTACATATCTACGTGACGGTTCAATGTCGGCACGTACATGTTAAACATGTGTAACGTAAATTCTTTTAAATCTCAACCATTATTATTTTAATCAAACGGTGTAAATAATATTAGCATATGTGGACAAATGTCATGACTTATTTGACTCTTGTTTTAATTATATAATAGATAGATTATTGATCTCTCATGCTTCACTTATATTATTTTGAGAGTCCTTTAGAACACCATGGTAATTTGCTTTGGTTATAAAATTGGTCCTAATATGATAGGCATCCAAGATTGGTATAATAAAAACTTGCATAAAAAGTGCGTTGAATACTATGAGAAGTTGGATGGTTGATAATAGTTTTGAGATATGAGGATGGTGATATTAAAGTTGTGCTAGTTGGGTAGTTGTGACTTTGAGAAATACTTGTGTTGAAGTTTGCAAGTCCCGTAGCATGCACGTATGGTAACCGTTGTGTAACAAATTTGAAACATGAGGTGTTCTTTGATTGTCTTCCTTATAAGTGGCGGTCGGGGACGAGCGATGGTCTTTTTCTACTAATCTATCCCTCTAGGAGCATGCACGTAGTGCTTGGTTTTTGATGACTTGTAGATTTTTGCAATAAATATATGAGTTCTTTATGACTAATGTTGAGTCCATGGATTATACGCACTCTCACCCTTCCATCATTGCTAGCCTCTTCGGTACCGTGCATTGCCGTTTCTCACCTTGAGAGTTGGTGCAAACTTCGCCGTGCATCCACTCCCCGTGATATGATATGCTTTGTCACACATAAACCTCCTTATATCTTCCTCAAAACAGCCACCATACCTACCTATTATGGCATTTCCATAGCCATTCTGAGATATATTGCCATGCAAATTTCCACCGTTTCATTTATGACACGCTTCATCATTGTCATATTGCTTTGCATGATCATATAGTTGATATCGTATTTTTGGCAAAGCCACCATGCATAATTTATCATACATGTCACTCTTGATTCATTGTCTTTCCCGGTACACCGCCGGAGGCATTCATATAGAGTCATATTTTGTTCTAGTATCGAATTGTAAAAAAAAGAAGTGTGATGATCATCATTAATAGAGCATTGTCCCAAAAAAGGCAAAAAAAAAGAAAGGCCCAAAAAAAAGAAGAAGAAAAAAAGAAAAAAAAGAAAAGAAAGATAAAGGGACAATGCTACTATCCTCTTTTTCCACACTTGTGCTTCAAAGTAGCACCATGATCTTTATGATAGAGAGTCTCTTGTTTTGTCACTTTCATATACTAGTGGGAAGTTTTCATTATAGAACTTGGCTTGTATATTCCAACAATGGGCTTCCTCAAATGCCCTCGGTCTTCGTGAGCAAGCAAGTTGGATGCACACCCACTTAGTTTCTTTTGTTGAGCTTTCATACATTTATAGCTCTAGTGCATCCGTTGCATGGAAATCCCTACTCCTTGCATTGACATCAATTGATGGGCATCTCCCTAGCCCATTGATTAGCCTCGTCGATGTGAGACTTTCTCCTTTTTCTCTTCTCCACATAACCCCCATCATATTAGTCTATTCCACCCATAGTGCTATATCCATGGCTCACGCTCATGTATTGCGTGAAAGTTAAAAAAGTTTGAGATTACTAAAGTATGAAACAATTGCTTGGCTTGTCATCGGGGTTGTGCATGATGAGAGCATTCTTGTGTGATGAAAATGGAGCATGACCAAACTATATGATTTTGTAGGGATGAACTTTCTTTTGCCATGTTATTTTGAGAAGACATGATTGCTTAGTTAGTATGCTTGAAGTATTATTGTTTTTATGTCAATATTAAACTTTTGTCTTGAATCTTTTAGGTTTGAATATTCATGCCACAATAAAGAAAATTACATTGCTAGGTAGCATTCCACATCAAAAATTCTGTTTTTATCATTTACCTACTCGAGGACGAGCAGGAATTAAGCTTGGGGATGCTTGATACGTCTCCAACGTATCTATAATTTTTGATTGTTCCATGTTATTATATTATCTATTTTGGATGTTAATGGGCTTATTTATACACTTTCTATATTAATTTTGGGACTAACCTATTAACCCAAAGCCCAGTGCAAATTGATGTTTTTTTTGCCTATTTCAGTGTTTCTCAGAAAAGGAGTATCAAACGGAATCCAAACGGAATGAAACCTTCGGGAGAGTTATTTTTGGAACAAACGTGATCTAGGGGACTTGGAGTAGAGGTCAAGAAATCAACGAGGAGGCTACGAGGCAGGGAGGCGCGCCCCCACCCTCATGGGCCCCTCGTAGCTCCACCGACCTACTTCTTCCTCCTATATATGTCCATATACCCTGAAAACATCCAGGAGCACCACGAAACCCTACTTCCACCGCCGCAACCTTATGTACCCAAGAGATCCCATCTTGCGGCCTTTTCCAGAGATCCGCCGAAGGGGGAATTGATCATGGAGGGCTTCTACATCAACACCATAGCCTCTCCGATGATGTGTGAGTAGTTTACCACAGACCTTCGGGTCCATAGTAATTATCTATATGGCTTCTTCTCTCTCTTTGGATCTCAATACAATGGTCTCCTCGATCTTCTTGGAGATCTATTTGATGTAACTCGTTTTGCTGTGTGTTTGTAAAGATCCGATGAATTGTGGGTTTATGATCAAGTTTATCTATGAACAATATTTGATTCTTCTCTGAAATCTTTTATGTATGATTCGTTATCTTTGCAAGTCTCTTCGAATTATCAGTTTGGTTTGGCCTACTAGATTGATCTTTCTTGCAATGGGGGAAGTGCTTAGCTTTGGGTTCAATCTTGCGGTGTCCTTTCCTAGTGACAGCAGGGGCAGCAAGGCACGTATTGTATTGTTGCCATCGAGGATAAAAATATGGGGTTTATATCATATTGCTTGAGTTTATCCCTCTACATCATGTCATCTTGCCTAATGCATTACTCTGTTCTTATGAACTTAATACTCTAGATGCATGCTAGATAGCGGTCGATGTGTGGAGTAATATTAGTAGATGCAGAATCGTTTCGGTCTACTTGTCGCGGACGTGATGCCTATATACATGATCATGCCTAGATATTCTCATAATTATGCACTTTTCTATCAATTGCTCGACAGTAATTTGTTCACCCACTGTAATACTTATGCTATCTTGAGAGAAGCCACTAGTGAAACCTATGGCCCCCCGGTCTATCTTTTATCATATAAGTTTCCAATCTATTTTTATTTTGCAATCTTTACTTTCAATCTATATCATAAAAATATAAAACATATTTATCTTATTATGTCTATCAGATCTCACTCTCGTAAGTGACCGTGAAGGGATTGACAACCCCTTTATCGTGTTGGTTGCGAGGTTCTTATTTGTTTGTGTCACTAGTAGAAAACAGGGCTTTGGTCCAGGCCGGGTCAGCCCATTAGTCCCAGTTCAGTCCAGAATCGGGACCAATGTGGGCATTGGTCCCGGTTCGTGAGCCCAGGGGGCCGGCCGGGCCACGTGGGCCATTGGTCCCGGTTCATCTGGACCTTTTGGTCCCGGTTGGTGGGATGAACCGAGACCAATAGGCCTCGCTCCTGGCCCACCACCATTGGTCCCGGTTGGTGGCTTGAACCGGGACCAAAGGCTCCCCTTTATTCCCGGTTCATGTCACCAACCGGGACCAATGAGGTGCCTATATATACCCCTCGCTCGTGAGCAGAGCACCCCGGTGCTCTGTTTTTCTCTGGCCGAGGGGGAGAGGGCTTGGTGGTGCTCTAGCTCACCTCCTATGCACACAAGGTGTTCGATGGAATGCCCGAGCCACACTACTTAAGGTTTCTCCTCTCCAAGCTCGACCTCCAAGCTCCATTTTCCATAATATTTGTCTAGGTTTAGCGGTCCGTCACGCCCCGTCCTCGTCTTCACCACCGTCGATCACCCGCGCCGAGCTCATCGCCGACACCACCGTGGTGAGCCTCTTGTTCTTATCTTCTTTCTGAAAGGAAAAATATTCTTACTTGTATGTTTACATAGATACTTGTATTATTTTCTTACTTTTATTATTGCATCTTATATAGTGCGATGATTTTGGTATCCGCCCCCGTCGGCCCTCGTCCTGTCTATGATTCGGATGTGGTATATATATTATCTTTATAACTATTGGTTCATTTATTGTTTATGAAAATTATGCCGACCAACGTGACATAGATTTTATTTATGTAGGATGTATGTGAATCGAAAATGCCAACCGACCCTATAGTCGAGAGGTTAAATTTAGTTGAAGAAGAAAACAATTTGTTGAAGGAAAAAATAAAAAAAAATTGAGGAGGAGAAGATGATATTGGAGTTGCATGTTGTAGATGTCGTCGATGATCACAAGATCAAGATGGATGCAATGCGCTTGAAGATTAGAAAGATTAGAAAATATGCCATTCATACCGAGGCTTGGTATCATTATGCCGTTGGATCAATTGTTACCTTGGTTGTGATTATGATCGCATTTGTTTTCGCATTGAAATGTTTTACATAGTTTCAATGTATGGTTTAATTAATTAGATGCTCTGGAGAGCTATATGTTGTTAGATGAGAACTATGTATGCACTTTGGTTTTAATGTGATGATGAACTTCTATTAATTTGGACACTTAATTATATATAATGCACGCAGATGAACCAGCAATGGATGTACGGTGACAGACACACCTGCGAGTACATCAAGGGCGTGCATGAGTTTCTCGATGCGGCTGAGGCAAACAAGCAGAATGGTTTTATGTGTTGTCCATGCACTGAATGTGGGAATACGAGGTCTTACTCTAACCGGAAAATTCTTCACTCCCACTTGCTTTACAAGGGTTTCATGCCACACTATAATGTTTGGACGAGGCACAGAGAAATAGGGGTTATGATGGAAGACGGCGAAGAAGAAGAGTACGATGACAACTATGTGCCCCCTGAATACGGTGATGCTGCAACGGGGGGAGCTGGTGAAGATCAAGAGGAACCAGACGATGTGCCCAATGATGCTGCAACGGGTGAAGCTACTGAAGATCAAGAGGAACCAGACGATGTGCCCGATGATGATGATCTCCGCCGGGTCATTGTCGATGCAAGGACGCAATGCGAAAGTCAAAAGGAGAAGCTGAAGTTCGATCGCATGTTAGAGGATCACAAAAAAGGGTTATACCCCAATTGCGAATATGGCAACACAAAGCTCGGTACCGTACTGGAATTGCTGCAGTGGAAGGCAGAGAATGCTGTGGCTGACAAAGGATTTGAGAAGCTACTGAAAATATTGAAGAAGAAGCTTCCAAAGGATAACGAATTGCCCGACAGTACATACGCAGCAAAGAAGGTCGTGTGCCCTCTAGGATTGGAGGTGGAGAAGATACATGCATGCCCTAATGACTGCATCCTCTACCGCGGTGCATACAAGGATCTGAACGCATGCCCGGTATGCGGTGCATTGCGGTATAAGATCAGACAAGATGACCCTGGTGATGTTGACGGCGAGCCCCCCAGTAAGAGGGTTCCTGTGAAGGTGACGTGGTATGCTCCTATAATACCACGGTTGAAACGTCTGTTCAGAAAAGAAGAGCATGCCAAGTTGATGCGATGGCACAGTGAGAACCGAAAGAAAGATGGGAAGTTGAGAGCACCCGCTGACGGGTTGCAGTGGAGAAAAATCGAGAGAAAGTACTGGGATGAGTTTGCAAAGGACCCAAGGAATGTATGGTTTGCTTTAAGTGCGGATGGCATTAATCCTTTCGGGGATCAGAGCAGCAATCACAGCACCTGGCCCGTGACTCTATGTATGTATAACCTTCTTCCTTGGATGTGCATGAAGCGGAAGTTCATTACGATGCCAGTTCTCATCCAAGGCCCTAAGCAACCCGGCAACGAAATTGATGTGTACCTAAGGCCATTAGTTGAAGAACTTTTACAGCTGTGGAATGGAAATGGTGTACGTACGTGGGATGAGCACAGACAGGAGGAATTTAACCTTAAGGCGTTGCTGTTCGTGACATCAACGATTGGCCCGCTCTCAGTAACCTTTCAGGACAGACAAACAAAGGATACCACGCATGCACACACTGTTTAGATGACACTGAAAGTATATACCTGGACAAATGCAGGAAGAATGTGTACCTAGGCCATCGTCGATTTCTTCCGACCAACCATCAATGTCGAAAGAAAGACAAGCATTTCAAAGGCGAGGCAGATCACCGGAAGAAGCCCGCCATGCGTACCGGTGATCACGTACTTGCTATGGTCAATGATTTACACCACGTAATCTTTGGAAAGGGTCCCGGTGGACTAGTTGTTCCGAATGACGCTGAGGGACACACACCCATGTGGAAGAAGAAATCTATATTTTGGGACCTACCCTACTGGAAAGACCTAGAGGTCCGCTCTTCAATCAACGTGATGCACGTGACGAAGAACCTTTGCGTGAACCTGCTAGGCTTCTTGGGCATGTATGGGAAGACAAAAGATACACCTGAGGCACGGGAGGACCTGCAATGTTTGCACGAAAAAGACTGCATGCCTCCGAAGCAGTATAAAGGTCCTGCCAGCTACGCTCTTACGAAATAAGAGAAATAAATTTTCTTTGAATGCCTGCTCAGTATGAAGGTCACGACTGGCTTCTTGTCGAATATAAAGGGAATAATAAATATGCCAGAGAAAAAGTTTCAGAACCTAAAGTGTCATGACTGCCACGTGATTATGACGCAACTACTTCCGGTTGCATTGAGGGGGCTTCTACCGGAAAACGTCCGATTAGCCATTGTGAAGCTATGTGCATTCCTCAATGCAATCTCTCAGAAGGTGATCGATCCAGAAATCGTACCAAGGCTAAGGAATGATGTGGCGCAATGTCTTGTCAGTTTCAAGCTGGTGTTCCCACCATCCTTCTTCAATATCATGACGCACGTCCTAGTTCATCTAGTCGACAAGATTGTCATCTTGGGGCCCGTATTTCTACACAATATGTTCCCCTTTGAGAGGTTCATGGGAGTCCTAAAGAAATATGTCCATAACCGTGCTAGGCCAGAAGGAAGCATCTCCATGGGCCATCAAACAGAGGATGTTATCGGGTTTTGTGTTGACTTCATTCCTGGCCTTAAGAAGATAGGTCTCCCTAAATCGCGGTATGAGGGGAGACTGACTGGAAAAGGCACTCTTGGAAGAGACTCAATAATATGCAGGGACGGATATTCTTGGTCTCAAGCACACTACACAGTTCTACAGAACTCTACCTTGGTGACCCCGTATGTCGATGAACACAAGAATAGTCTGCGCTCCAAACACCCGGAGCAGTGCGACGTCTGGATTACATGTGAACACATCAGGACTTTCAGCAGTTGGTTGGAAACACGTCTCATAGGTGACAACACTGTTTGTGGTGAGTTATACTTGTTGTCCAGGGGACCATCTTTGACTGTATTGACTTACAAAGGATATGAGATAAATGGGAATACATTTTACACGATCGCCCAAGATCAAAAGAGCACCAACCAAAACAGTGGTGTCCGCTTTGATGCAGCAACCGAGAGCGGAGAGGACACATATTGTGGTTACATAGTGGACATATGGGAACTTGACTACAGACCTGATTTTAAGGTCCCTTTGTTTAAATGCAAATGGGTCAATCTGTCAGGCGGCGGGGTACAGGTAGACCCACAGTACGGAATGACAACAGTGGATCTGAAAAATCTTGGGTACACTGACGAACCGTTCGTCCTAGCCAATGATGTGGCACAGGTTATCTATGTGAAGGACATGTCTACCAAACCGAGAAAAAGAAAAGATAAGGAAGCGAATACATCATACGATGAGCCAAAGCGCCACATAGTTCTTTCAGGAAAAAGGGACATCCTGGGAGTGGACGGCAAGACAGACATGTCTGAAGATTATGAAAAGTTTCATGAAATTCCTCCCTTCAATGTCAAGGCTGACCCAAGCATCCTGATAAACAATGAAGATTATCCATGGTTACGGTGCAATAAGCAAATGACACAAGCGAAGAAAAAGTGAAGACTTTCTCCCGCAACTATTATGATGATACCATGCCAACTTTGTAACACACGAACATGCTACCATTGTCCGTTTTGTACATGCACATGCTATGTGGGTGAAATTATGATACATGCCAACTTTCAACTTTTTCAGAGTTCATTTGAAATGCTTTCATGCCTTATGGTTCGGCCCTCGTAATACCATGACCATTAGTCACTGGCCCATTCCAACTTTCAACTTTAAACTTTCTAAAACTAATGGCACTAACAGAAAGTTTATAATTTTGCTCCTCGCCCCTGGCCCATGACCATTAGTCCCGGTTTGTGCCACAAACCGGGATTAAAGGGTTGGTCCTCGTTGCGGGCAGAGTTTAGTCCCACCTCGCCAACCGAAGGGGGCTAACACCGGTTTATAAGCCCTTCCCTCTCTGCCTTGTTGAGCTCCTCTCAAAGTGAAAATAGATGCCCTAATAGAGAAAAGTTTAACCTAAATTCATAGTGAATTTCTCTGAAATTCATAGAAATTTACTAGGAATTTAGGTTGAATTTTCTCTATAAGCGCATCTATTCTCATTTTTTAGTAAGTTAATCACAAACTTGTGATTCAAACAATTTTCAAAGAATTCAAATTTGAAAACTAATGGCACTAACAGAAAGTTTATAATTTTTCTAAAACTAATGGCACTAACAGAAAGTTTATAATTTTGCTAACCTAAAAGCAAACAGAATTAAAAATTAAAGCAAAAAAACAAAAGAAAGTAAATAATGCAAAAAAATAAAAAAAAAACAGGAAAAAACTATTTTTATAGTAAAGTTAATCACAAAATAAAATGGCAC